>NW_022262637.1:611611-636611 GCF_002021735.2 Oncorhynchus kisutch | reverse complement strand
CACATGGAGTAAACAATTAACAAGTCAATAACACAGTAGAAAACGAAGGGGGGGTCTATATACAATGTGTGCAAAAGGCATGAGGAGGTAGGCAAATAATTACAATTTTGCAGATTAACACTGGAGTGATAAAAGATCAGATGGTCATGTACAGGTAGAGATATTGGTGTGCAGAAGAGCAGAAAAGTAAATAAATAAAAACAGTACGGGGATGAGGTAGGTGAAAAGGGTGGGCTATTTACCAATAGACTATGTACAGCTGCAGCGATCGGTTAGCTGCTCAGATAGCTGATGTTTGAAGTTGGTGAGGGAGATGAAAGTCTCCAACTTCAGCGATTTTTGCAATTCGTTCCAGTCACAGGCAGCAGAGTACTGGAACGAAAGGCGGCCAAATGAGGTGTTGGCTTTAGGGATGATCAGTGAGATACACCTGCTGGAGCGCGTGCTACGGATGGGTGTTGCCATCGTGACCAGTGAGCTGAGATAAGGCGGAGCTTTACCTAGCATAGACTTGTAGATGACCTGGAGCCAGTGGGTCTGGCGACGAATATGTAGCGAGGGCCAGCCGACTAGAGCATACAAGTCGCAGTGGTGGGTAGTATAAGGTGCTTTAGTGACAAAACGGATGGCACTGTGATAGACTGCATCCAGTTTGCTGAGTAGAGTGTTGGAAGCCATTTTGTAGATGACATCGCCGAAGTCGAGGATCGGTAGGATAGTCAGTTTTACTAGGGTAAGCTTGGCGGCTTGAGTGAAGGAGGCTTTGTTGCGGAATAGAAAGCCGACTCTTGATTTGATTTTCGATTGGAGATGTTTGATATGAGTCTGGAAGGAGAGTTTGCAGTCTAGCCAGACACCTAGGTACTTATAGACGTCCACATATTCTAGGTCGGAACCATCCAGGGTGGTGATGCTAGTCGGGCATGCAGGTGCAGGCAGCGACCGGTTGAAAAGCATGCATTTGGTTTTACTAGCGTTTAAGAGCAGTTGGAGGCCACGGAAGGAGTGTTGTATGGCATTGAAGCTTGTTTGGAGGTTAGATAGCACAGTGTCCAAAGACGGGCCGAAAGTATATAGAATGGTGTCGTCTGCGTAGAGGTGGATCAGGGAATCGCCCGCAGCAAGAGCAACATCATTGATATACACAGAGAAAAAAGTCGGCCCGAGAATTGAACCCTGTGGCACCCCCATAGAGACTGCCAGAGGACCGGACAGCATGCCCTCCGATTTGACACACTGAACTCTGTCTGCAAAGTAATTGGTGAACCAGGCAAGGCAGTCATCCGAAAAACCGAGGCTACTGAGTCTGCCGATAAGAATATGGTGATTGACAGAGTCGAAAGCCTTGGCGAGGTCGATGAAGACGGCTGCACAGTACTGGATGAAGCCATTAGTCTGGAGTCAAAGACTGTCCCCCGATATGACTGATGTCACTATCCTGAGGATGAAGCCATTAGTCTGGAGACAAAGACTGTCCCCCGATATGACTCATGTCACTATCCTGAGGATGAAGCCATTAGTCTGGAGACAAAGAGTGTCTTCCACCAACCTTCATCGTGGTTCCCGCGTGCACTGAAAGCTCTGTTGACATGACAACTCGGACGGAGTTCCCAGGAACCTTCTGATTGGATCGTGGGACAAAAGCGTTTTTGTTTTGATTGACTATCCTTTGCAACTACAGAGGGTGGTGGGTTTTTAAAGTTGCTTATTAAAACAGTAGCTATGGGTGTATGAGCCTGCAATAGGCTGGGCAAGTTTAAACCACGCCCAGTCTCTACTGTGATAGGCCAACAGACGTCTTGGAACTATGTCTATCACAGTATAAAGAATACTGTTTTGCATACGTCTTGTCAGTTCCCTGTTCTGCCCTGCGTGGTATTACAGTGAGTATATACGAAAGCTGCATTTGCCATTTATTACTTAGCTAATAAAAAACTAATAGTATAAAATCAAGAAGCAACTCAGTTTGGAAGCAACCAACGTCGTGTCAACGTTGTGTCAACGTTGTGTCAACGTTGTGTCAACGTTGCTTGGTGTAACCTCCAGCCTTCAGTAGTCGGGAGTTAGGAGGAGGAACAGAAGTGGCACTGAGTGTTTTCATCTGCAGTTTCACCCCACATTTACTGTACCACAATATAAAACCAACATATAACCATTTAAAAGGTTTTACAGTTCATATGAAGGAAATCAGTCATTTTAAATACATTAATTGGGCCCTAATCTATGGATTTAACATGACTGGGAATACAGATATGCATCTGTTGGTCACGGATACCTTTAAAAAATAAGTAAAGGCTGTGGATCAGAAAACCAGTCAGTATCTGGTGTGACCCACATTTACCTCATGAAAACCAGTCAGTATCTGGTGTGACCCACATTTACCTCATGAAAACCAGTCAGTATCTGGTGTGACCACCATTTACCTCATGAAAACCAGTCAGTATCTGGTGTGACCCCCATTTACCTCATGAAAACCAGTCAGTGTCTGGTGTGACCATTTACCTCATGAAAACCAGTCAGTATCTGGTGTGACCCCCATTTACCTCATGAAAACCAGTCAGTATCTGGTGTGACCCCCATTTACCTCATGAAAACCAGTCAGTATCTGGTGTGACCATTTACCTCATGAAAACCAGTCAGTATCTGGTGTGACCCCCATTTACCTCGTGAAAACCAGTCAGTATCTGGTGGGGTCACCATTTACCTCATGAAAACTTCATGCAGCGTGACACATCTCCTTCACATAGAGTTGATCAGGCTGTTGATTGTGGCCTGTGGAATGTTGTCCCACTCCTCTTCAATGGCTGTCAATCCAGAGCATCCCAAACATGATCAATGGGTGACATGTGTGGTGAGTGTGTGCAGGCCATGGAAGAACTGGTGACATTTTCAGTTTCCAGGAATAGTGTACAGATCCTTGCGACATGGGGCCCGTGAATTATCATGGGCCTCAGGATCTCGTTAAGGTATCTCATTCAAATTGCCATCGATAAAATTCAATTGTGTTCATTGTCCACAGCTTATGCCTGCACATGGGGCACTCTGTTCACACCGTTGACATCAGCAAACCGCTCGCCCACACAACGCCATACTCGTGGTCTGTGGCCGGTTGGACGTACTGCCAAAATCTCTATAGTGAAGTTGGAGGCGGCCTCTATTTACCAAATCATGAGCGCAAACCACAACACAAGTCAGAGTTAGTTATCAAAGTCCATCTTTAATTATATCAGCTCTATCATAACCCTGTGAATCTCAGATCAATTCAGTGTCTATCCATGAATTCTCTGAGAGCCCCATCTACATTGCAACTGAGATCCTTTAATAGCAAAGAACACACATAGTCAGACAGCATAGACATAATAAATCGTTCAGCTTTGTCTCCTTACTCAAACACAGAACCATAAACCTATCCTCCATATCAACAGGCCTATATCAAATTGGCATTTAGATACAACCAATTCTAAATACAACCAATCCTGGACAAGCTCACGGGGAGCATAGAATGAACTGCCATCCTAGAACTGCCATCCTCCTTTCCCCGATGGGAAAAGTAGGGTGTGACTGGCACACAGACACAGTGGAGCAAAAGATATGTTTACACATGATGACACCTTGACCTCTCCCCTCTCTGCGGCCCATGCAACTTAGTCTTGACTTAGAACAGATAGCTGCCAATGGCCACCACTATAGTACAACAAAATACATTCTTATGAGAAATAACTCATAAGCATATCATGAAAATAAAACATCTTATCTATGTTACCCACCAATTCTGATTATTCCCCCACACGGCAGTAGTGTCCAATAACAACAATACATTCTCTGGCAACAGCAGGAGAAGACCTCTATAGCTGTAGTAGCGGTAGGAGAAGACCTCTATAGCTGTAGTAGTGGTAGGAGAAGACCTCTATAGCTGTAGTAGTGGCAGGAGAAGACCTCTATAGCTGTAGTAGTGGTAGGAGAAGACCTCTATAGCTGTAGTAGTGGTAGGAGAAGACCTCTATAGCTGTAGTAGTGGTAGGAGAAGTTCTCTATAGCTGTTGTAGTGGTAGGAGAAGACCTCTATAGCTGTAGTAGTGGCAGGAGAAGACCTCTATAGCTGTAGTAGTGGTAGGAGAAGACCTCTATAGCTGTAGTAGCGGTAGGAGAAGACCTCTATAGCTGTAGTAGTGGTAGGAGAAGACCTCTATAGCTGTAGTAGTGGCAGGAGAAGACCTCTATAGCTGTAGTAGTGGTAGGAGAAGACCTCTATAGCTGTAGTAGCGGTAGGAGAAGACCTCTATAGCTGTAGTAGCGGTAGGAGAAGACCTCTATAGCTGTAGTAGTGGTAGGAGAAGACCTCTATAGCTGTAGTAGTGGCAGGAGAAGACCTCTATAGCTGTAGTAGTGGTAGGAGAAGACCTCTATAGCTGTAGTAGTGGCAGGAGAAGACCTCTATAGCTGTAGTAGAGGTAGGAGAAGACCTCTATAGCTGTAGTAGCGGTAGGAGAAGACCTCTATAGCTGTAGTAGCGGTAGGAGAAGACCTCTATAGCTGTAGTAGCGGTAGGAGAAGACCTCTATAGCTGTAGTAGCGGTAGGAGAAGACCTCTATAGCTGTAGTAGTGGTAGGAGAAGACCTCTATAGCTGTAGTAGCGGTAGGAGAAGACCTCTATAGCTGTAGTAGTGGTAGGAGAAGACCTCTATAGCTGTAGTAGTGGCAGGAGAAGACCTCTATAGCTGTAGTAGCGGTAGGAGAAGACCTCTATAGCTGTAGTAGCGGTAGGAGAAGACCTCTATAGCTGTAGTAGCGGTAGGAGAAGACCTCTATAGCTGTAGTAGTGGTAGGAGAAGTCCTCTATAGCTGTAGTAGCGGTAGGAGAAGACCTCTATAGCTGTAGTAGTGGTAGGAGAAGACCTCTATAGCTGTAGTAGCGGTAGGAGAAGACCTCTATAGCTGTAGTAGTGGTAGGAGAAGACCTCTATAGCTGTAGTAGTGGTAGGAGAAGACCTCTATAGCTGTAGTAGCGGTAGGAGAAGACTTAAGACCTCTATAGCTGTAGTAGTGGTAGGAGAAGACCTCTATAGCTGTAGTAGTGGTAGGAGAAGACCTCTATAGCTGTAGTAGTGGCAGGAGAAGACCTCTATAGCTGTAGTAGTGGTAGGAGAAGACCTCTATAGCTGTAGTAGCGGTAGGAGAAGACCTCTATAGCTGTAGTAGTGGTAGGAGAAGACCTCTATAGCTGTAGTAGTGGCAGGAGAAGACCTCTATAGCTGTAGTAGTGGTAGGAGAAGACCTCTATAGCTGTAGTAGCGGTAGGAGAAGACCTCTATAGCTGTAGTAGCGGTAGGAGAAGACCTCTATAGCTGTAGTAGTGGTAGGAGAAGACCTCTATAGCTGTAGTAGTGGCAGGAGAAGACCTCTATAGCTGTAGTAGTGGTAGGAGAAGACCTCTATAGCTGTAGCAGTGGCAGGAGAAGACCTCTATAGCTGTAGTAGTGGTAGGAGAAGACCTCTATAGCTGTAGTAGTGGCAGGAGAAGACCTCTATAGCTGTAGTAGTGGTAGGAGAAGACCTCTATAGCTGTAGTAGCGGTAGGAGAAGACCTCTATAGCTGTAGTAGTGGTAGGAGAAGACCTCTATAGCTGTAGTAGTGGCAGGAGAAGACCTCTATAGCTGTAGTAGTGGTAGGAGAAGACCTCTATAGCTGTAGTAGCGGTAGGAGAAGACCTCTATAGCTGTAGTAGCGGTAGGAGAAGACCTCTATAGCTGTAGTAGCGGTAGGAGAAGACCTCTATAGCTGTAGTAGCGGTAGGAGAAGACTTAAGACCTCTATAGCTGTAGTAGCGGTAGGAGAAGACCTCTATAGCTGTAGTAGCGGTAGGAGAAGACTTAAGACCTCTATAGCTGTAGTAGCGGTAGGAGAAGACTTAAGACCTCTATAGCTGTAGTAGCGGTAGGAGAAGACTTAAGACCTCTATAGCTGTAGTAGCGGTAGGAGAAGACCTCTATAGCTGTAGTAGCGGTAGGAGAAGACTTAAGACCTCTATAGCTGTAGTAGCGGTAGGAGAAGACTTAAGACCTCTATAGCTGTAGTAGCGGTAGGAGAAGACCTCTATAGCTGTAGTAGCGGTAGGAGAAGACTTAAGACCTCTATAGCTGTAGTAGCGGTAGGAGAAGACCTCTATAGCTGTAGTAGCGGTAGGAGAAGACTTAAGACCTCTATAGCTGTAGTAGCGGTAGGAGAAGACTTAAGACCTCTATAGCTGTAGTAGTGGTAGGAGAAGACCTCTATAGCTGTAGTAGCGGTAGGAGAAGACTTAAGACCTCTATAGCTGTAGTAGCGGTAGGAGAAGACTTAAGACCTCTATAGCTGTAGTAGCGGTAGGAGAAGACCTCTATAGCTGTAGTAGCGGTAGGAGAAGACTTAAGACCTCTATAGCTGTAGTAGCGGTAGGAGAAGACTTAAGACCTCTATAGCTGTAGTAGCGGTAGGAGAAGACTTAAGATCTCTATAGCTGTAGTAGCGGTAGGAGAAGACTTAAGACCTCTATAGCTGTAGTAGCGTAAGAGAGACTTAATAAGACCTCTATAGCTGTAGTAGTGTTAGGAGAAGACTTAAGACCTCTATAGCTGTAGTAGCGGTAGGAGAAGACTTAAGACCTCTATAGCTGTAGTAGGGGTAGGAGAAGACTTAAGACCTCTATAGCTGTATTAGCGGTAGGAGAAGACTTAAGACCTCTATAGCTGTAGTAGCGGTAGGAGAAGACTTAAGACCTCTATAGCTGTAGTAGCGGTAGGAGAAGACCTCTATAGCTGTAGTAGCGGTAGGAGAAGACTTAAGACCTCTATAGCTGTAGTAGTGGTAGGAGAAGACTTAAGACCTCTATAGCTGTAGTAGCGGTAGGAGAAGACCTCTATAGCTGTAGTAGCGGTAGGAGAAGACTTAAGACCTCTATAGCTGTAGTAGCGGTAGGAGAAGACCTCTATAGCTGTAGTAGCGGTAGGAGAAGACTTAAGACCTCTATAGCTGTAGTAGCGGTAGGAGAAGACTTAAGACCTCTATAGCTGTAGTAGCGGTAGGAGAAGACTTAAGATCTCTATAGCTGTAGTAGCGGTAGGAGAAGACTTAAGACCTCTATAGCTGTAGTAGTGGTAGGAGAAGACCTCTATAGCTGTAGTAGTGGTAGGAGAAGACCTCTATAGCTGTAGTAGTGGCAGGAGAAGACCTCTATAGCTGTAGTAGTGGTAGGAGAAGACCTCTATAGCTGTAGTAGCGGTAGGAGAAGACCTCTATAGCTGTAGTAGTGGTAGGAGAAGACCTCTATAGCTGTAGTAGTGGCAGGAGAAGACCTCTATAGCTGTAGTAGTGGTAGGAGAAGACCTCTATAGCTGTAGTAGCGGTAGGAGAAGACCTCTATAGCTGTAGTAGCGGTAGGAGAAGACCTCTATAGCTGTAGTAGTGGTAGGAGAAGACCTCTATAGCTGTAGTAGTGGCAGGAGAAGACCTCTATAGCTGTAGTAGTGGTAGGAGAAGACCTCTATAGCTGTAGCAGTGGCAGGAGAAGACCTCTATAGCTGTAGTAGTGGTAGGAGAAGACCTCTATAGCTGTAGTAGTGGCAGGAGAAGACCTCTATAGCTGTAGTAGTGGTAGGAGAAGACCTCTATAGCTGTAGTAGCGGTAGGAGAAGACCTCTATAGCTGTAGTAGTGGTAGGAGAAGACCTCTATAGCTGTAGTAGTGGCAGGAGAAGACCTCTATAGCTGTAGTAGTGGTAGGAGAAGACCTCTATAGCTGTAGTAGCGGTAGGAGAAGACCTCTATAGCTGTAGTAGCGGTAGGAGAAGACCTCTATAGCTGTAGTAGCGGTAGGAGAAGACCTCTATAGCTGTAGTAGCGGTAGGAGAAGACTTAAGACCTCTATAGCTGTAGTAGCGGTAGGAGAAGACCTCTATAGCTGTAGTAGCGGTAGGAGAAGACTTAAGACCTCTATAGCTGTAGTAGCGGTAGGAGAAGACTTAAGACCTCTATAGCTGTAGTAGCGGTAGGAGAAGACTTAAGACCTCTATAGCTGTAGTAGCGGTAGGAGAAGACCTCTATAGCTGTAGTAGCGGTAGGAGAAGACTTAAGACCTCTATAGCTGTAGTAGCGGTAGGAGAAGACTTAAGACCTCTATAGCTGTAGTAGCGGTAGGAGAAGACCTCTATAGCTGTAGTAGCGGTAGGAGAAGACTTAAGACCTCTATAGCTGTAGTAGCGGTAGGAGAAGACCTCTATAGCTGTAGTAGCGGTAGGAGAAGACTTAAGACCTCTATAGCTGTAGTAGCGGTAGGAGAAGACTTAAGACCTCTATAGCTGTAGTAGTGGTAGGAGAAGACCTCTATAGCTGTAGTAGCGGTAGGAGAAGACTTAAGACCTCTATAGCTGTAGTAGCGGTAGGAGAAGACTTAAGACCTCTATAGCTGTAGTAGCGGTAGGAGAAGACCTCTATAGCTGTAGTAGCGGTAGGAGAAGACTTAAGACCTCTATAGCTGTAGTAGCGGTAGGAGAAGACTTAAGACCTCTATAGCTGTAGTAGCGGTAGGAGAAGACTTAAGATCTCTATAGCTGTAGTAGCGGTAGGAGAAGACTTAAGACCTCTATAGCTGTAGTAGCGTAAGAGAGACTTAATAAGACCTCTATAGCTGTAGTAGTGTTAGGAGAAGACTTAAGACCTCTATAGCTGTAGTAGCGGTAGGAGAAGACTTAAGACCTCTATAGCTGTAGTAGGGGTAGGAGAAGACTTAAGACCTCTATAGCTGTATTAGCGGTAGGAGAAGACTTAAGACCTCTATAGCTGTAGTAGCGGTAGGAGAAGACTTAAGACCTCTATAGCTGTAGTAGCGGTAGGAGAAGACCTCTATAGCTGTAGTAGCGGTAGGAGAAGACTTAAGACCTCTATAGCTGTAGTAGTGGTAGGAGAAGACTTAAGACCTCTATAGCTGTAGTAGCGGTAGGAGAAGACCTCTATAGCTGTAGTAGCGGTAGGAGAAGACTTAAGACCTCTATAGCTGTAGTAGCGGTAGGAGAAGACCTCTATAGCTGTAGTAGCGGTAGGAGAAGACTTAAGACCTCTATAGCTGTAGTAGCGGTAGGAGAAGACTTAAGACCTCTATAGCTGTAGTAGCGGTAGGAGAAGACTTAAGATCTCTATAGCTGTAGTAGCGGTAGGAGAAGACTTAAGACCTCTATAGCTGTAGTAGCGTAAGAGAGACTTAATAAGACCTCTATAGCTGTAGTAGCGGTAGGAGAAGACTTAAGACCTCTATAGCTGTAGTAGCGTAAGAGAGACTTAAGACCTCTATAGCTGTAGTAGCGGTAGGAGAAGACTTAAGACCTCTATAGCTGTAGTAGCAGTAGGAGAAGACTTAAGACCTCTATAGCTGTAGTAGCGGTAGGAGAAGACTTAAGACCTCTATAGCTGTAGTAGCGGTAGGAGAAGACTTAAGACCTCTATAGCTGTATTAGCGGTAGGAGAAGACTTAAGACCTCTATAGCTGTAGTAGCGGTAGGAGAAGACTTAAGACCTCTATAGCTGTAGTAGCGGTAGGAGAAGACCTCTATAGCTGTAGTAGCGGTAGGAGAAGACTTAAGACCTCTATAGCTGTAGTAGTGGTAGGAGAAGACTTAAGACCTCTATAGCTGTAGTAGCGGTAGGAGAAGACTTAAGACCTCTATAGCTGTAGTAGTGGTAGGAGAAGACCTCTATAGCTGTAGTAGTGGTAGGAGAAGACCTCTATAGCTGTAGTAGTGGCAGGAGAAGACCTCTATAGCTGTAGTAGTGGTAGGAGAAGACCTCTATAGCTGTAGTAGCGGTAGGAGAAGACCTCTATAGCTGTAGTAGTGGTAGGAGAAGACCTCTATAGCTGTAGTAGTGGCAGGAGAAGACCTCTATAGCTGTAGTAGTGGTAGGAGAAGACCTCTATAGCTGTAGTAGCGGTAGGAGAAGACCTCTATAGCTGTAGTAGCGGTAGGAGAAGACCTCTATAGCTGTAGTAGTGGTAGGAGAAGACCTCTATAGCTGTAGTAGTGGCAGGAGAAGACCTCTATAGCTGTAGTAGTGGTAGGAGAAGACCTCTATAGCTGTAGCAGTGGCAGGAGAAGACCTCTATAGCTGTAGTAGTGGTAGGAGAAGACCTCTATAGCTGTAGTAGTGGCAGGAGAAGACCTCTATAGCTGTAGTAGTGGTAGGAGAAGACCTCTATAGCTGTAGTAGCGGTAGGAGAAGACCTCTATAGCTGTAGTACGGTAGGAGAAGACCTCTATAGCGGTAGTAGTGGTAGAGACCTCTATAGCTGTAGTAGTGGCAGGAGAAGACCTCTATAGCTGTAGTAGTGGTAGGAGAAGACCTCTATAGCTGTAGTAGCGGTAGGAGAAGACCTCTATAGCTGTAGTAGCGGTAGGAGAAGACCTCTATAGCTGTAGTAGCGGTAGGAGAAGACCTCTATAGCTGTAGTAGCGGTAGGAGAAGACTTAAGACCTCTATAGCTGTAGTAGCGGTAGGAGAAGACCTCTATAGCTGTAGTAGCGGTAGGAGAAGACTTAAGACCTCTATAGCTGTAGTAGCGGTAGGAGAAGACTTAAGACCTCTATAGCTGTAGTAGCGGTAGGAGAAGACCTCTATAGCTGTAGTAGCGGTAGGAGAAGACTTAAGACCTCTATAGCTGTAGTAGCGGTAGGAGAAGACTTAAGACCTCTATAGCTGTAGTAGCGGTAGGAGAAGACCTCTATAGCTGTAGTAGCGGTAGGAGAAGACTTAAGACCTCTATAGCTGTAGTAGCGGTAGGAGAAGACCTCTATAGCTGTAGTAGCGGTAGGAGAAGACTTAAGACCTCTATAGCTGTAGTAGCGGTAGGAGAAGACTTAAGACCTCTATAGCTGTAGTAGTGGTAGGAGAAGACCTCTATAGCTGTAGTAGCGGTAGGAGAAGACTTAAGACCTCTATAGCTGTAGTAGCGGTAGGAGAAGACTTAAGACCTCTATAGCTGTAGTAGCGGTAGGAGAAGACCTCTATAGCTGTAGTAGCGGTAGGAGAAGACTTAAGACCTCTATAGCTGTAGTAGCGGTAGGAGAAGACTTAAGACCTCTATAGCTGTAGTAGCGGTAGGAGAAGACTTAAGATCTCTATAGCTGTAGTAGCGGTAGGAGAAGACTTAAGACCTCTATAGCTGTAGTAGCGTAAGAGAGACTTAATAAGACCTCTATAGCTGTAGTAGCGGTAGGAGAAGACTTAAGACCTCTATAGCTGTAGTAGCGGTAGGAGAAGACTTAAGACCTCTATAGCTGTAGTAGGGGTAGGAGAAGACTTAAGACCTCTATAGCTGTATTAGCGGTAGGAGAAGACTTAAGACCTCTATAGCTGTAGTAGCGGTAGGAGAAGACTTAAGACCTCTATAGCTGTAGTAGCGGTAGGAGAAGACCTCTATAGCTGTAGTAGCGGTAGGAGAAGACTTAAGACCTCTATAGCTGTAGTAGTGGTAGGAGAAGACTTAAGACCTCTATAGCTGTAGTAGCGGTAGGAGAAGACCTCTATAGCTGTAGTAGCGGTAGGAGAAGACTTAAGACCTCTATAGCTGTAGTAGCGGTAGGAGAAGACCTCTATAGCTGTAGTAGCGGTAGGAGAAGACTTAAGACCTCTATAGCTGTAGTAGCGGTAGGAGAAGACTTAAGACCTCTATAGCTGTAGTAGCGGTAGGAGAAGACTTAAGATCTCTATAGCTGTAGTAGCGGTAGGAGAAGACTTAAGACCTCTATAGCTGTAGTAGCGTAAGAGAGACTTAATAAGACCTCTATAGCTGTAGTAGCGGTAGGAGAAGACTTAAGACCTCTATAGCTGTAGTAGCGTAAGAGAGACTTAAGACCTCTATAGCTGTAGTAGCGGTAGGAGAAGACTTAAGACCTCTATAGCTGTAGTAGCGGTAGGAGAAGACTTAAGACCTCTATAGCTGTAGTAGCGGTAGGAGAAGACTTAAGACCTCTATAGCTGTAGTAGCGGTAGGAGAAGACTTAAGACCTCTATAGCTGTATTAGCGGTAGGAGAAGACTTAAGACCTCTATAGCTGTAGTAGCGGTAGGAGAAGACTTAAGACCTCTATAGCTGTAGTAGCGGTAGGAGAAGACCTCTATAGCTGTAGTAGCGGTAGGAGAAGACTTAAGACCTCTATAGCTGTAGTAGTGGTAGGAGAAGACTTAAGACCTCTATAGCTGTAGTAGCGGTAGGAGAAGACCTCTATAGCTGTAGTAGCGGTAGGAGAAGACTTAAGACCTCTATAGCTGTAGTAGCGGTAGGAGAAGACCTCTATAGCTGTAGTAGCGGTAGGAGAAGACTTAAGACCTCTATAGCTGTAGTAGCGGTAGGAGAAGACTTAAGACCTCTATAGCTGTAGTAGCGGTAGGAGAAGACCTCTATAGCTGTAGTAGCGGTAGGAGAAGACTTAAGACCTCTATAGCTGTAGTAGCGGTAGGAGAAGACTTAAGACCTCTATAGCTGTAGTAGCGGTAGGAGAGGACTTAAGACCTCAACAGCACTTGTGGACATTCCTGCAGTCCGCATACCAATTTGCACACTCGGGAATGGTGTTGTGTGACAAACACTGCACATTTGTTGCCCCCCAGCACAAGGTGCACCTGTGTAATGATCATTCTGCTTAATCAGCTTCTTGCGACCTGACACCTGTCAGGTGGATGGATTATCTTGGCAAAGGAGAAACGCTCACTCACAGGGATGTAAACAAATGTGTGCACAACATTTGAGAGATTTTTTTTTATTTCAGCTCATGAAACACGGGACCAACACTTTACATGTTGCGTTTATATTTTTGCTCAGTATATATTTATTTAACCTGGCAAGTCAGTTAAGAACACATTATTATTTTCAATGACGGCCTACCAGGGAACAGTGGGTTAACTGCCTGTTCAAGGGCAGAACGACAGATTTGTACCTTGTCAGCTTGCGGATTTGAACTTGCAACCTTTCGGTTACTAGTCCAACGCTCTAACCACTAGGCTACCTGCCGCCTCTACACTCTAACCACTAGGCTACCTGCCGCCTCTACACTCTAACCACTAGGCTACCCTGCCGCCTCTACACTCTAACCACTAGGCTACCTGCCACTTCTACACTCTAACCACTAGACTACCCTGCCTCCTCTACACTCTAACCACTAGACTACCCTGCCGCCCCTACACTCTAACCAATAGTCTACCTGCCACCTCTACACTCTAACCACTAGGCTACCTGCCTCCTCTACACTCTAACCACTAGGCTACCTACCTCCTCTACACTCTAACCACTAGGCTACCTACCTCCTCTACACTCTAACCACTAGGCTACCTACCTCCTCTACACTCTAACCACTAGGCTACCTGCCTTCTCTACACTCTAACCACTAGACCACCCTGCCGCCTCTACACTCTAACCACTAGGCTACCCTGCCACCCCAGTATAGATGTTCCCACCGAGTGATTGGTATACATTAGATTGGATGAACCGAGAGAACACAGTGTTGGTATACATTAGATTGGATGAACTGAGAGAACACAGTGTTGGTATACATTAGAATGGACGAACTGAGAGAACACAGTGTTGGTATACATTAGATTGGATGAACTGAGAGAACACCGTGTTGGTATACATTAGATTGGATGAACCGAGAGAACACAGTGTTGGTATACATTAGATTGGATGAACCGAGAGAACACAGTGTTGGTATACATTAGATTGGATGAACTGGGAGATGTCAGTAAGTAGTCAATGCCCCCTTGAGTGAGGTCAGACAGCGGGTCAGCCTGACGGAACCGCCCCTTTTGAACAAACTGTATAAAATGATGGGTTAAGAATGATCATATCAGACCGGAGAGATGTAGAGCTGCAGCTCACGTTTAAAGTATTAGATCAGAGAGACGTAGAGATGTAGCGGATGTGTAAAGTGGTTTAAAAATCTGAATCTCAACATGAGGTAAAAAGACGATAAAGTCACCTCCCGGTCAATCACCGGATGGCTGATTAGCTGTCCTAAATAAAGTATCTAGAAAAGAGAATTTAAGTGGGACCATTCTACTACTCTGTTCAAACCATCTCATCACCCCACTGGGGAACCATCGACACGGCTGGCTAGCCTATCTTCAAAGAAACATCTTCCAGAGCGAATGGAATGATAGTAAACTCTGTAGTTCTGTTCAGGAATACATGACAACTGCAGAAGAACTACAGAGAACCGTTTTTGGACAATCAGAGCCTTACAAGTGTGCCGCGAAAAGGCCCAACCAACCCCCTTTTAAAAGATGGCCTGGGTTAGGAGAGATACACATCAAACCAAGGCATTTTCACGTAAATACAGTCATGATTTCTTACTCCAAGCTGGCGACGGTTCGTGTGCAAAGTATTAAGTGAGAGTCGTTTCTAAATGTACAAAACGTCAATTGTCTCTGTCCCTCTCTGTCTCTCTCTCTCTCTCTCTCTCTGTCTCTCTCTCTCTGTCTCTCTGTCTCTCTCTCTCTCTCTCTCTCTCTCTCTCTCTCTGTCCCTCTCTCTCTCTCTCTCTCTCTCTCTCTCTCTCGCCCTCTCCATGACCTTTTTTAACAAGCAGCCATATTGTTGTCAGTCTGCTAGGGACCTGCTTCTAATGTAGAAAGTGTGTATGTTTATCCTGTGTTATCATTTAGTTAATTGGTCAATAAATACTTAAACCAAATAGTTCTTGAATCAACAGTAAGGCTGGGGTTTTTGCAGAAGCAAGGAGGTTACGATGGTTCCAAATGATGATTGAACGAGGTTGCTGTGATCAATAAGTTGATTGTTTATAGATGTGATAGTTAAAGACCTTATAGAGTTTAATTAGGGAGATGGTAACTCTTTAAACAACCTCTCTCGTGGTGCCCCAAAATCCTAATGAGTTAATTGTTACATGATTCATTTAAATCGGGTAACAATTAAACATAGTTAGTTGATTAGATAAATAACAGTCATCAGATGATTGAAAGTCGAGTCACAAACAGGGAACACAGCATTGGTTTCCCTTAGATTGGGGGTAACTAGAAGTTTCACCTGGAGCAATCCACTAACAAGTTAATACTGAAAAACAATTGTCTTCATTACCTCACTGATTTAATCAGGGGGCTTTGTTGTGCAGGGAGAAAGGTAGCTATGCTTTCGGCATCAATAGATTGAATGTGTGTGTGTGTGTGTGTGTGTGTGTGTGTGTGTGTGTGTGTGTGTGTGTGTGGGTGTGTGTTTGAGAGTGCTTGTGTGTATGTGTGATGGCTTATGTGGGGACGTTTAGAAATAGCTGACAGTATGTGACCTTTCAATAACGCACAGACAATCCTAATAGATAAATAACACCTGATTATAATCATCATAACTTCACTATGGTGACGTCCCTAACGGCAGCCCATTCCCTACGTAGTAAACTACTTTTGCTACTGAAGCCGGGCCATGTATTTAGCATTGGGATGTCAGTGGTGTAAATGCTGTGTGGCTGATGATAGCAGCAGACAATGGCTGGGTCCCCAAATGGCACCGTATTCCCTAAGAGCCATGGTCAAAAAGTAGTGCACTATATAGGGAATAGTGTGCCATTTTAGGATGCAGATAAATCAGACATCAGACATGCAGACATACTGCTGCATATCTACTAGCCTAGCCAGGAGTAGCCAGGACATACTGCTTCATATCCACTAACCTAGCCAGGACTAGCCAGGACATACTGCTGTATATCCACTAGCCTAGCCAGGACTAGCCAGGACATACTCCACTAGCCTAGCCAGGACTAGCCAGGACATACTCCACTAGCCGAGCCAGGACTAGCCAGGACATACTGCTGCATTTCCACTAGCCAAGCCAGGACTAGCCAGGACATACTCCACTAGCCTAGCCAGGACTAGCCAGGACATACTCCACTAGCCTAGCCAGGACTAGCCAGGACATACTGCTGCATATGTACTAGCCTAGCCAGGACTAGCCAGGACATACTCCACTAGCCTAGCCAGGACTAGCCAGGACATACTCCACTAGCCTAGCCAGGACTAGCCAGGACATACTCCACTAGCCTAGCCAGGACATACTCCACTAGCCTAGCCAGGACTAGCCAGGACATACTCCACTAGCCGAGCCAGGACTAGCCAGGACATACTCCACTAGCCGAGCCAGGACTAGCCAGGGCATACTACTGCATATCCACTAGCCTAGCCAGGACTAGCCAGGACATACTACTGTATATCCACTAGCCTAGCCTGGACTAGCTAGGACAAACTGCTGTATATCTACTAGCCTAGCCAGGACTAGCCAGGACAAACTGCTGCATATCCACTAGCCCAGCAAGCCCTCAGTGGGATAGAGAGAGTAAAGATGTTCCAGATCAAGATACCCTACTGCTTCCTATCCACTAGCCTAGCAAGCCATCAGTGGGATAGAGAGAGTAAAGATGTTCTGGACCAAGATCCCCTAGTGCTTCATATCCACTAGCCTAGCAAGCCATCAGAGGGATGGAGAGAGGAAAGATGTTCAGGACCAAGATCCCCTACTGCTTTCTATCCACTAGCCCAGCAAGCCATCAGTGGGATAGAGAGAGGAAAGCGGTCTCGGGAGGTTTAGTGAGGGACAGACCAAGATCACATGACCTTACGGTAACAACACAAAACTAAAACACACACATACACAGTCTTGTACAACTAATCTTGTGGGGACACTAAATTCAGTCCCATTCAAATTCCTGTTTTCCCTAACCCCTAACATGAAATTGAACTCTAATCTGTACCCTTACCCCAACCCTAACCTTAACCCTAACCTGAAAACCCAACCTTAACACTGACCCTAAACCTAACCCTGGCTCCTAAACCTAACCCTAAGCTCCAAAAACTAACTCTAGCTCCTAACACTAAACCTACTTCTAACCCTAATCCTAAGCCTAACCCTGGCTCCTAAAACTAACCCTAATCCTAAACCCCCTAGAAATAGTATTTGACCTCGTCCCCAGTTAGTCGAATGTTTGTTCGTCACACAAGCACACAGGTATCCTAGCGGTTAGAGAGTTGGGCCAGTAAATGAAAGATCGCTAGTTCGAATCCCTGAGCCGACCACGGGACAAATCTGTCTATGTGGCATTGAGCAAAGCACTGCAATCCAGGGTTACTCTTGATTATAGCTGACCCTGGTTGTGATCCTACTCTCCAAGAGCGTCTCAGGGGGAGTTGGGACACGCAAAAAAAACTAAACATTTCCATTTCCCACATGTGTCTAACACACAGATATAACTGTGAGAAACAGGAAAAATATGCAACTAGCTCTCAACAGTCTCACGTCAAAATTAGACATTCATCCAAACGTAACATTTCAAAGTGTTGAAAGACAACAGATACATAATGATACCACACCAGACAGCAGATACATAATGATACCACACCAGACAACAGATACACAATGATACCACACCAGACAACAGATACATAATGATACCACACCAGACAGCATATACATAATGATACCACACCAGACAGCAGATACATAATGATACCACACCCGACAACAGATACATAATGATACCACACCAGACAACAGATACATAATGCTACCACACCAGACAACAGATACATAATGATACCACACCAGACAGCAGATACATAATGATACCACACCAGACAGCAGATACATAATGATACCACACCTGACAACAGATACATAATGATACCACACCAGACAGCAGATAAATAATGATACCACACCAGACAACAGATACATAATGATACCACACCAGACAACAGATACATAATGATACCACACCAGACAACATATACATAATGATACCACACAAGACAACAGATACATAATGATACCACACCAGACAACAGATACATAATGATACCACACCAGACAACAGATACATAATGATACCACACCAGACAACAGATACATAATGATACCACACCAGACAACAGATACATAATGATACCACACCAGACAACAGATACATAATGATACCACACCAGACAACAGATACATAATGATACCACACCAGACAACAGATACATAATGATATCACATCAGACAACAGATACATAATGATACCACACCAGACAACAGATACATAATGATACCACACCAGACAACAGATACATAATGATACCACACCAGACAACATAATGATACCACACCAGACAACAGATACATAATGATACCACACCATACAACAGCTACATAATGATACCACACCAGACAACAGATACATAATGATACCACACCAGACAACAGATACATAATGATACCACACCAGACAACAGATACATAATGATACCACACCAGACAACAGATACATAATGATACCACACCAGACAACATATACATAATGATACCACACCAGACAACAGATACATAATGATACCACACCAGACAACATATACATAATGATACCACACCAGACAACAGATACATAATGATACCACACCAGACAACAGATACATAATGATACCACACCAGACAACAGATACATAATGATACCACACCAGACAGCAGATACATAATGATACCACCCCAGACAACATATACATAATGATACCACACCAGACAACAGATACATAATGATACCACACCAGACAACAGATACATAATGATACCACACCAGACAACAGATACATAATGATATCACACCAGACAACAGATACATAATGATACCACACCAGACAACAGATACATAATGATACCACACCAGACAACAGATACATAATGATACCACCAGACACAGATACATAATGATACCACACCAGACAACAGATACATAATGATACCACACCAGACAACAGATACATAATGATACCACACCAGACTATAGATACATAATGATACCACACCAGACAACAGATACATAATGATACCACACCAGACAACAGATACATAATGATACCACACCAGACAACATATACATAATGATACCACACCAGACAAAATAATGATACCACACCAGACAACAGATACATAATGATACCACACCAGACAACATAATGATACCACACCATAGAACTGATACATAATGATATCACACCAGACAACTGATACATAATGATACCACACCAGACAACATAATGATCCCACACCAGACAACAGATACATTATGATCCAACACCAGACAACAGATACATCATGATACCACACCAGACAACTGATACATACCAAATTATTTAGGCAATTTTGTTCGTCAAGACTCACACATGGACTCTGTAACCAAGGGTAGTGCACTAGATAGGGAACGGGGTCCCATTTTGGACTCGGCTTTAACCTATCTGTCTTTCTGTCTCTTGTGTTCTTATTAACCTTGATGGGGATCCAACAGCACAAGGACAGTTTCCTCCAACAGATTGTTACACACACACACACACACACACACACACACACACACACACACACACACACACACACACACACACACACACACACACACACACACACACACACACACACACACAGACACACACAGACACACACACACACCATCGGGTGGTTGCATTGGGTTAGTATTCATTGGGGACTGTCGCTGGTGACACGCAATACATCATAGTCACCAGTAAGCCTCTCCTCTCCTCTCGTCCCCTCTCTTCCCCTCTCCTCTCTCCTCCTCTCTCCTCCTCTCTTCCCCTCTCCTCTCTCCTCCTCTCGTCCCCTCTCGTCCCCTCTCCTCTCTCCTCTCTCCTCCTCTCGTCCCCTCTCCCCTCTCCTCTCTCCTCCTCTCGTCCCCTCTCGTCCCCTCTCCTCTCTCCTCCTTTCTCCTCCTCTCGTCTCCTCTCTTCCCCTCTCCTCTCTCCTCCTCTCTCCTCCTCTCTCCTCCTCTCGTCCCCTCTCATCCCCTCTCGTCCCCTCTCTTCCCCTCTCCTCTCTCCTCCTCTCTCCTCCCCTCTCTTCCTCTCTCCTCCTCTCTTCCCCTCTCGTCCCCTCTCGTCCCCTCTCGTCCCCTCTCTTCCCCTCTCCTCTCTCCTCCTCTCTCCTCCCCTCTCTTCCTCTCTCCTCCTCT
Organism: Oncorhynchus kisutch; assembly: GCF_002021735.2. Lineage (NCBI taxonomy): Eukaryota > Metazoa > Chordata > Actinopteri > Salmoniformes > Salmonidae > Oncorhynchus > Oncorhynchus kisutch. Next base: position 616,596 of record NW_022262637.1, on the reverse strand, counting down.
CTTCCCCTCTCGTCCCCTCTCGTCCCCTCTCGTCCCCTCTCTTCCCCTCTCCTCTCTCCTCCTCTCTCCTCCTCTCTTCCCCTCTCTTCCCCTCTCCTCTCCTCTCCTCTCGTCCCCTCTCCTCTCTCCTCCTCTCTCTTCCCCTCTCCTCTCTCCTCCTCTCTCCTCCCCTCTCTTCCTCTCTCCTCCTCTCTTCCCCTCTCTTCCCCTCTCCTCTCCTCTCGTCTCCTCTCTTCCCCTCTCCTCTCTCCTCCTCTCGTCTCCTCTCGTCCACTCTCTTCCCCTCTCCTCCTCTCTCCTCTTCCTCTCCAGTTTCTGCAGAGTGTTGTAAATATGGTGAGATCATGTTTCTCTGTTTTACACTGCATGCTATTTCACCGTTGAAGTCATAACACACACACACATACACACACAAACACACACACACACACACGTGTCGTCAATATGCATGTGTGTGTGTTTTGTGTGTGTGTGTGTTTGTGTGTGTGTGTGTTGGAGTGTGTAAGTGTGTGTGTTGGAGTGTGTAAGTGTGTTTGTGTGTTTGTGTATGTGTGTTGGAGTGTGTAAATCAAATCAAATCAAATCAAATGTATTTATATAGCCCTTCGTACATCAGCTGATATCTCAAAGTGCTGTACAGAAACCCAGCCTAAAACCCCAAACAGCAAGCAATGCAGGTGTATAAGCACGGTGGCTAGGAAAAACTCCCTAGAAAGGCCAAAACCTAGGAAGAAACCTAGAGAGGAACCAGGCTATGTGGGGTGGCCAGTCCTCTTCTGGCTGTGCCGGGTGGAGATTATAACAGAACATGGCCAAGATGTTCAAATGTTCATAAATGACCAGCATGGTCGAATAATAATAAGGCAGAACAGTTGAAACTGGAGCAGCAGCACAGTCAGATGGACTGGGGACAGCAAGGAGTCATCATGTCAGGTAGTCCTGGGGCATGGTCCTAGGGCTCAGGTCAGTTGAAACTGGAACAGCAGCATGGCCAGGTGGACTGGGGACAGCAAGGAGTCATCATGTCAGGTAGTCCTGGGGCATGGTCCTAGGGCTCAGGTCAGTTGAAACTGGAACAGCAGCATGGCCAGGTGGACTGGGGACAGCAAGGAGTCATCATGTCAGGTAGTACTGGGGCATGGTCCTAGGGCTCAGGTCCTCGGAGAGAGAGAAAGAAAGAGAGAAGGAGAGAATCAGAGAATGCACACTTAGATTCACACAGGACACCGAATAGGACAGGAGAAGTACTCCAGATATAACAAACTGACCCTAGCCCCCCCCACACATAAACTACTGCAGCATAAATACTGGAGGCTGAGACAGGAGGGGTCAGGAGACACTGTGGCCCCATCCGAGGACAACCCCGGACAGGGCCAAACAGGAAGGATATAACCCCACCCACTTTGCCAAAGCACAGCCCCCACACCACTAGAGGGATATCTTCAACCACCAACTTACCATCCTGAGACAAGGCTGAGTATAGCCCACAAGATCTCAGCCATGGCACAACCCAAGGGGGGGCGCCAACCCAGACAGGATGACCACATCAGTGAATCAACCCACTCAGGTGACGCACCCCCTCCAGGGACGGTATGAAAGAGCCCCAGTAAGCCAGTGACTCAGCCCCTGTAATAGGGTTAGAGGCCGAGAATCCCAGTGGAAAGGGGGGAACCGGCCAGGCAGAGACAGCAAGGGCGGTTCGTTGCTCCAGAGCCTTTCCGTTCACCTTCCCACTCCTGGGCCAGACTACACTCAATCATATGAACCACTGAAGAGATGAGTCTTCAGTAAAGACTTAAAGGTGGAGACCGAGTTTGCGTCTCTGACATGGGTAGGCAGACCGTTCCATAAAAATGAAGCTCTATAGGAGAAAGCCCTGCCTCCAGCTGTTTGCTTAGAAATTCTAGGGACAATTAGGAGGCCTGCGTCTTGTGACCGTAGCGTACATGTAGGTATGTACGGCAGGACCAAATCAGAGAGATAGGTAGGCGCAAGCCCATGTAATGCTTTGTAGGTTAGCAGTAAAACCCTGAAATCAGCCCTTGCTTTGATAGGAAGCCAGTGTAGAGAGGCTAAGTGTCGGTGTAAGTGTGTGCATGTGTGTTGGAGTGTGTGAGTGTGTGTGTCCATGTGTGAGTTTGTGTGTCTATGTGTGTGTGTGTCGTCAATATGCATGTGTGTGTGTAAGTGTGTGTGTGCGTTTGTGTATGTGTGTTGGAGTGTGTGTGTGTGTGTAAAGTCCAGTGCAGTCCTATGGATTGGTGGGGGGGGGGGGTGTAGAAGCTGTTCAGGAGCTTTTTTGCCTCACTGCCATGCTTGCCGTACGGTAGCAGAGAGAACAGGCTAAGACTTGGAACAGGCTAAGACTTGGAACAGGCTAAGACTTGGAACAGGCTGGAGTCTTGGACCATTTTCAGGGCCTTTTTCTTCTGTCACTGCCTGGCATTGAGGTCCTGGATGGCAGGAAGCTCGGCCCCAGTGATGTCCTGGGCCGTACACATTACCCTCTGTAGCGCCTTGTGGTTATACGCCAAGCAGTTGCCACACCAAGCGGTGACGCAGCCAGTCAAGATGCTCTCAAGGTTTCAGGTCAACGAACAGCATTCTCACCTAGGTGTTTTTCTGTGTGGTAGTGCGGTGTGGAGTGGAATAGAGATCGTTGTCATCTGTGGATCTGTTGGGGTGGTACGCGAATTGAAGTGGGTGTCTGGGACCAGCTTATCAAAACGTTTCATGGCTACAGATGTGATAGTCATTTAGACAGGTTACCTTGGGGGTTTTTAGGCACAGGGACTATGGTGGTCTGCTTGAAACATGTTGGTATTACAGACTGTTTCAGGGAGAGGTTGATAATGCCAGTGAAGACACTTGCCAGCTGGTCAGCGCATGTTCTGTGTACAGGTCCTCGTCTGGCCCTGCAACCTTGTGAATGTTAACCTGTTTAAACCTGTCTTACTCGCATCAGTGGAGAGTAATATCACAAAGTCATCTGGAACAGCTGGTGCTCTTATTCATGATTCAGTGTTGGTTGCCTCGAAGTGAACATAGAAGGCATATAGGCTTGCGTCACAGGGTAATTCATGGCTGGGTTTCTTCTTGTAATCCTTAATAGTTTACAAACCTTGCCACATCTGAAGAGCGTCAGAGCCAGTGTAGTAGGATTCGATCTTGGTCCTGTATTGACACTTGCCTGTTTGATGGTTCGTCTGAGGGTGTAGCAGGATTTATTATAATCGTCTGAATTAGTGTCACACTCCTTGAAAGCGGCAGCTCTAGCCTTTAGCGCAGTGCGGCTGTAGCCTGTAATCCATGGTTTCTGGTTGGGATATGTACGTACGTTCAATGTGGGAGTGACTCCATCGATGCACTTATTAATAAAGCCAGTGACTAATGTGGTAAACTTCTCAATGATATCAGATGAATCCCGGAAGATATTCCAGTCTGTGATAACGGAACAGTCCTGTAGCTTAGCATCCATCTCATCGGATCGCTTCCACTTCATTAGACCACTGGTACTTCCTGTTTGAGTTTTTTTTTGCTTTGAAGTAGGAATCAGGACGATAGAATTATGGTCAGATTTTGCCAAACGGAGGACGAGGGAGAGCTTTGTATACTTCTGTCTGTGTGTGGTATAAAGGGGATCTATAGGGGGATCTATAGTTTTGCCTCCTCTAGTTGCTCAGGTTTTCCTGCATTAAAATAACCGGCCACTAGGAGTGCTGCCTCAGGGTGAGCAATTTCCTGTCTTATGGCTGTATATAGTGTGGTCTTAGTGCCAGCATCGGTATGTGTTAGTAAATAAATAAATAGTAAATAAATGGTAAATAGTTAGCCATGAAAAATATAGATGAAACCAAAACATAGCTTATTGTAGGTATTGTAACTCACGCGAGCAGAACCTCAAGGCCTCCTTAATATTAGAGATTGTGTTGTTAACAAAGAGAACCACCACCCCTCCGATCTTACCCGATGCCGCCGTTCTGTCCTACCCGATGTGTAGATAAAAAAACGGATACATCTATATTTTCCAGGTCCTTGTTCAGCAACGTTGATAAGATAGTCTCAAACGGAGCCCGCCATCCAGTTTATTCTCCAGTGATCGCACGTTCCCCAATAGAACGGAGGTTCGAGGTTTTTACAAACGCAGCCTCGTCCATTTCCCGAGTGTCAGGGATTTGGGCCGGTTCCAGGATGAGCAGTATGTCAATCACCTCAAGTGAAATAGAATCAAAGGTTAGTGAACGCTGTTCTGATGTCCAGAAGCTCTTCTTCTCTTCTTCTCGGGTCAGAGAAACATTACGTAGAAACAAAGTTTAAAATCAGCTAAGAAATAATAGAGCATAATAGAAGAAATGGTCAGGAGTGTGTGTGTGTGTGTGTGTATGTGTGTGTGTGTGTGTGTGTGTGTGTGTGTGTGTGTGTGTGTATGTGTGTGTATGTGTGTGTGTGTGTGTGTGTGTGTGTGTGTGTGTGTGTGTGTGTGTGTGTGTGTGTGTGTGTGTGTGTGTGTGTATGTGTGTGTATGTGTGTGTGTGTGTGTGTGTGTGTGTGTATGTGTATGTGTGTGTGTGTGTGTGTGTGTGTGTGTGTGTGTGTGTGTGTGTGTGTGTGTGTGTGTGTGTGTGTGTGTGTGTGTGTGTGTGTGTGTGTGTGTGTGTGTGTGTGTGTGTCTGTCTGTCTGTGTGTGTCTGTGTGTGTGTGAGCGTGCGTGCGTGTGTGTGCGTGCGTGCGTGTGTGTGTGTGTGTTCTGTCTATCCCCAGACAGTGAGCAGAGCAGTAAGCCAGGCTACCTCTATCTGAGCTGTATCACCTTGACCAACCTTGGGCAGTTTTATGAAGCCTTTATAGACCGCTATAAATTATAGTGATGGCTTCTTTCAAAAACGTTGTTCCGTTTTACAGTTGGCAGCCAGATTGACAAAGCCAAGGTCCTTTACCTGTAACAGAAGTTATTACGAATACTGTCGCTCGACTGAATACATCAA
>NW_022262637.1:599111-606611 GCF_002021735.2 Oncorhynchus kisutch | reverse complement strand
GAGGAACACTGTCTACTGCCTAGGTACTGCAGTCTGATTGGAGGAACACTGTCTACTGCCTAGGTACTGCAGTCTGATTGGTAGAAACACTATCTACTGCCTAGGTACTGCAGTCTGATTGGAGGAACACTGTCTACTGCCTAGGTACTGCAGTCTGATTGGATGAACACTGTCTACTGCCTAGGTACTGCAGTCGATGCTGCCGCACTGTCATCTGCAATTTGTGTTTCAGTTTTTTTTGTGGGGGGGGGGGGGGGAGAATGTGTTGGTGTGTCTGTCTCTCTGCAGTCTCAGTTACTGGCTGTTGGGAGGCAAATCCTCGGCTCCATCCCAAGTGGTGCACTATTCCCCATGTAGTGCGCTTCATTTTTAACCGCGGCCCAGCAGTTTAACCATATAGAGAATAAGGGGGACCATTTAGGACGCAACACTAGTTTCTAATAAGAGGCGTCTCCAGCTGTCTTTACCCCCAAGGAACAGTCTGGAGACACCAGGCGGGGCAGCAGGAGAGCTGTGAGGGGAAACTAAATGCTTACAAGATGCAGTATAGCCGGATACCTAATGGCTTTTGAAGGAGAAGGAGAAGGAGATGGAGGGGGGCCATTTTGGGAAGGTAGTTTCACTTAGTTGTAAAAAAAATTAAAAAACGCACTAAAGACTCCGGGACAAATTCCCAAAACGGCATCCTTTTCCTACATACGGGCTCTGGTTAAAAGCGGTACTCTATATAGGGAATAGGGTGGCATTTGGGACCTAGATTAGTTTGTACGACCAGCTCTGTGGATCGAGGTAAAGCCTTGTAAAAACAGCGCAGGTCAGGACTCAGGAAGATCCCACCCTATCGATTAATGAAGGTGAGGTTGTGTCTGAGTTAAAAAGGGGTCAGAGTTAGAGATCAGAGGTCATGGTTCCCAGCGAGGCCTTTGGGAGAGATGCATCATCTCACCAGTAGGGATTAGATATGAAAGAACAAAGAACCATCTGGATTTAAACTCCAGATCCCTTTGAATCCCCAGTTTAATAAAATGTTGATTTATTAATGCAGTTGGTTCCTTTGTGACACTGTGGAAGCTGTTGTGTTCTAGAATTCTGGAAGCAGGAAGTTGCCATGTTGTGAATATAGCAATGTTATATCACAGAGTATAACTATTTAATTAAATCATTTCATACTATAATTCCCCCCCCCCCCCCCCCCCACTGGGCTGAGATTTATCTCACGGACAATTTTTTTCAGTGTTTCACTCAGTTTCACCCTAGACACAATCGCCTTGTCACCAAAGAATGGCAACATTAAAAAAGAAATATACCGTCTAATTATCACAATTGATTTTCATCATACATGCCGCTGACACGAAGCTTCTCTCTGTAATAGTTATCATCTTTGTATGTAGTTTCGGGGGTTGTTCTCCTCATTTCAAACCATTTTGTTTCCCATAAGTGAGTTTCCCTGACGTCTTCCTGCTGATGGCTTCTCTCTCTCTGTCTCTGTCTCTGTCTCTCTCTCTCTGTCTCTCTCTCTGTCTGTCTCTCTCTCTCTCTCTCTCTCTGTCTCTCTCTCTCTCTCTCTCTGTCTCTGTCTCTCTCTCTCTGTCTCTCTCTCTCTCTCTCTCTGTCTCTGTCTCTGTCTCTGTCTCTGTCTCTGTCTCTGTCTCTGTCTCTGTCTCTGTCTCTGTCTCTCTCTCTCTCTCTCTCTGTCTCTGTCTCTGTCTCTGTCTCAGTCTCTGTCTCTCTCTCTCTCTGTCTCTCTCTCTCTCTCTCTCTCCCTCTCTCTCTCTCTCTCTCTCTCTCTCTCTCTGTCTCTGTCTCTGTCTCTGTCTCTGTCTCTGTCTCTGTCTCTTCTCTGTCTCTTTCTCTCTCTCTCTCTGTCTCTCTCTCTCTCTCTCTCTCTCTCTCTCTCTCTCTCTCTCTCTCTCTCTGTCTCTCTCTCTCTCTCTCTCTCTCTCTCTCTCTCTCTGTCTCTCTCTCTCTCTCTCTGTCTCTGTCTCTGTCTCTGTCTCTGTCTCTGTCTCTGTCTCTGTCTCTGTCTCTGTCTCTGTCTCTCTCTCTGTCTCTCTCTCTCTCTCTCTCTCTCTCTCTCTCTCTCTCTCTTATCCACTGTGTCCCAAACAGCAACCTATTCCCTTATAATAAAATAAAAGCCTTTTGACTAGAGCCCTTTTGGCTCCTTGTCTAAAGTAGTGCACTTTCTTGGGACACATTCCTCTGTAGTGTTCCTGAAACAGAGACAGAGACAGAGTCTCTCGGTCCTAACCATTCCAATTTTAGGCCCTTGTTTGACCAGCAATCAATACACATCCCTGGTAGTGTTCCTGAAAAGCATCAGACTGAATCTCTGAGTCTCTCAGTCCAAACCATTCCATCTTTAGGCCCTTGTTTGGCAAGCAATCAATAATACGTCCCTGGGAGCATTGGTCCAGCAGTTGAAGTAGAAGATTGAAATGCAGAAATCTCATTAAGCTAAACTACAGTTAGACGCTGTTCCCTAGTCTCCCCTCTGTTTCTCCCTCCCTCCCTCCCTCCCTCCCTCCCTCCCTCCCTCCCTCCCTCCCTCCCTCCCTCCCTCCCTCCCTCCCTCCCTCCCTCCCTCCCTCCCTCCCTCCCTCCCTCCCTCCCTCCCTCCCTCCCTCCCTCCCTCCCTCCCTCCCTCCCTCCCTCCTCTGGTCTCCCCTCTGTTTCTCCATCCCTCCTCTGGTCTCCCCTCTGGTTCCCCATCCCTCCCTCCCCTGCTGTCCCCTATGTGAGAGAGAAAAACACAATTTTAAATGCATCCCATATTTATTTTCCCTGTTGTACTTTAACTATATAGACATAATATGACATTTGAAATGTCTTTATTATTTTTGAACTTTTGTGAGTGTAAAATTAACTGTTAATTTCTTTCTCACTTTTGTTGATCTATTTCACTTGCTTTGACAATGTAAACATGTGTTGCCAAAAAGCCCTTAAAATGAAATTGAATTGAGAGAAGACAAAGAGAGAGAGAGAGAGAGAGAGGATAGGTAACCGGGGTGGGGGGGGGGGATTGAGAATTTGATGCAGGTCTCTATGGAAACGAGAGGACTTGCGGGCGAACCTGCGAGCTGTTTGATTTATTGAATGTGCCTTCATGAATCTATCAAACCCAGGGAGATGAAGAGAAAAGAAAGCTGGGATACTGTATGGAATTAATGTAGGTTCATCCCAGCACAAATATCTATAGGTTTAGTCCGTCTCTACTGTAGATTCTAGATGTTATAGTATAGTATGTTTAAAGGTTTAGTCCGTCTCTACTGTAGATTCTAGATGTTATAGTATAGTATGTTTAAAGGTTTATTCCGTCTCTACTGTAGATTCTAGATGTTATAGTATAGTATGTTTAAAGGTTTAGTCCGTCTCTACTGTAGATTCTAGATGTTATAGTATAGTATGTTTAAAGGTTTAGTCCGTCTCTACTGTAGATTCTAGATGTTATAGTACTATGTTTAAAGGTTTAGTCCGTCTCTACTGTAGATTCTAGATGTTATAGTATAGTATGTTTAAAGGTTTAGTCCGTCTCTACTGTAGATTCTAGATGTTATAGTATAGTATGTTTAAAGGTTTAGTCCGTCTCTACTGTAGATTCTAGATGTTATAGTATAGTATGTTTAAAGGTTTATTCCGTCTCTACTGTAGAATCTAGATGTTATAGTATAGTATGTTTAAAGGTTTAGTCCGTCTCTACTGTAGATTCTAGATGTTATAGTATGTTTAAAGGTTTAGTCCGTCTCTACTGTAGATTCTAGATGTTATAGTATAGTATGTTTAAAGGTTTAGTCCGTCTCTACTGTAGATTCTAGATGTTATAGTATTATGTTTAAAGGTTTATTCCGTCTCTACTGTAGATTCTAGATGTTATAGTATAGTATGATTAAAGGTTTAGTCCGTCTCTACTGTAGATTCTAGATGTTATAGTATAGTATGTTTAAAGGTTTAGTCCGTCTCTACTGTAGATTCTAGATGTTATAGTATAGTATGATTAAAGGTTTAGTCCGTCTCTACTGTAGATTCTAGATGTTATAGTATAGTATGTTTAAAGGTTTAGTCCGTCTCTACTGTAGATTCTAGATGTTATAGTATAGTATGTTTAAAGGTTTAGTCCGTCTCTACTGTAGATTCTAGATGTTATAGTATAGTATGTTTAAAGGTTTAGTCCGTCTCTACTGTAGATTCTAGATGTTATAGTATTATGTTTAAAGGTTTAGTCCGTCTCCACTGTAGATTCTAGATGTTATAGTATAGTATGTTTAAAGGTTTAGTCCGTCTCTACTGTAGATTCTAGATGTTATAGTATTATGTTTAAAGGTTTATTCCGTCTCTACTGTAGATTCTAGATGTTATAGTATTATGTTTAAAGGTTTAGTCCGTCTCCACTGTAGATTCTAGATGTTATAGTATAGTATGTTTAAAGGTTTAGTCCGTCTCTACTGTAGATTCTAGATGTTATAGTATAGTATGTTTAAAGGTTTATTCCGTCTCTACTGTAGATTCTAGATGTTATAGTATAGTATGTTTAAAGGTTTAGTCCGTCTCTACTGTAGATTCTAGATGTTATAGTATAGTATGTTTAAAGGTTTATTCCGTCTCTACTGTAGATTCTAGATGTTATAGTATAGTATGTTTAAAGGTTTAGTCCGTCTCTACTGTAGATTCTAGATGTTATAGTATAGTATGTTTAAAGGTTTAGTCCGTCTCTACTGTAGAATCTAGATGTTATAGTATAGTATGTTTAAAGGTTTAGTCCGTCTCTACTGTAGATTCTAGATGTTATAGTACTATGTTTAAAGGTTTAGTCCGTCTCTACTGTAGATTCTAGATGTTATAGTATAGTATGTTTAAAGGTTTAGTCCGTCTCCACTGTAGATTCTAGATGTTATAGTATAGTATGTTTAAAGGTTTAGTCCGTCTCTACTGTAGATTCTAGATGTTATAGTATAGTATGTTTAAAGGTTTAGTCCGTCTCTACTGTAGATTCTAGATGTTATAGTATGTTTAAAGGTTTAGTCCGTCTCCACTGTAGATTTTAGATGTTATAGTACTATGTTTAAAGGTTTAGTCCGTCTCTACTGTAGATTCTAGATGTTATAGTACTATGTTTAAAGGTTTAGTCCGTCTCTACTGTAGATTCTAGATGTTATAGTACTATGTTTAAAGGTTTAGTCCGTCTCTACTGTAGATTCTAGATGTTATAGTATTATGTTTAAAGGTTTAGTCCGTCTCTACTGTAGATTCTAGATGTTATAGTATTATGTTTAAAGGTTTAGTCCGTCTCTACTGTAGATTCTAGATGTTACAGTACAGTATGTTTAAAAGTGCATTCTCCTTAATTGACTATTCTCATTAACGTGATGCGTAATTACATTAACGTAATTACACACGTGCAATTATGTGTGTAATGTCATCCCATTCCTCCATACAAAGACATTATACAGTACAGTATGGGAATGTAAATACACTCATTTTACAATGGTAATATACTTCCTTGGTTTCACAAAGACGTGTTACCGCACTAAAACATACAATATGCCACTAGTGATTGTAATAATTGAGTAATCCTCTTCAGTGTAGTTTGATGTGAGAGCAAAAGGTCTTACAGACTGAATTTTCTGAAAAGGACTTTGTCTCATTACATTGAAGTATTATCAAATCAGAATAATGCTTTTAAGCCCCCAGACCAACACCGCCTTCGTATCAGTGACGTACGGTGAGGTCGGTGGCTAGGGTAGGCACTGGCTATTATCAGAATAATGCTTTTAAACCCCCAGACCAAACCGCCTTCGTAATATTGAAGTGCTGTGAGGTCGGAGGCTGCGTAGGCACTTGCTATTAACAAATACAGTAAACCTTTGATGAAGCTCAAGTTCACCGTAAAAAACAACCAGGCTACTTAAATCGAATTAGCATAATAAAAGAAACACCATCAAAATGTCTCTGTTTAAGTTAGAGAGACCTTTTTGTTTTAATGGGCTGCGTCTTAGTGCACCATATCCACCTTCCGTATCAGTGGTGAAAAGTGGCAAAACGATGTTTTTGTTTTTTAATGGGCTGCATCTCAGTGCACCGTATCCACCTTCCGTATCAGTGGTGAAAAGTGGCAGAACAATGTTTTTGTTTTTTAATGGGCTGCGTCTCAGTGCACCGTATCCACCTTCCGTATCAGTGGTGAAAAGTGGCAGAACTATGTTTTTATTTTTTAATGGGCTGCATCTCAGTGCACCGCATCCACCTTCCGTATCAGTGGTGAAAGGTGGCAGAACGATGTTTTTGTTTTTTAATGGGCTGCATCTCAGTGCACCGTATCCACCTTCCGTATCAGTGGTGAAAGGTGGCAGAACGATGTTTTGTTTTTTCAGACTATGAGACGTCCCGCAAAAAAAAAACAGTCTTCTCACGAATACGTCTGTAGCGTCAGTGGTGTAAAGTACTTTTAAGAAAAAATACTTTGAAGTACTACTTGAGTAGTTTTTTGGGGGGGTATCTGTAATTTACTGTTTATATTTTTGATAACTTTTACATTTAATTCGCTACATTCCTTAAAGAAAATAAAGTAATTTTTACACCAATTTGTGTAGCACCAGGCTTTAACTTCCTGACTGATGACTTGAGATGTTGCTTCAATATATCCACATCATTTTCCATCCTCATGATTATTTTCCATCCTCATGATCATGATCCTCATGATGCCTTCTATGGAGGTTTTGGAGCACTTCCTTGCTGAGTGGCCTTTCAGTTTATGTTGATATAGGACTCGTTTTACTGTGGATATAGATAATTTTGTACCTGTTTCCTCCAGCATCTTCACAAGGTCCTTTTCTGTTGTTCTGGGATTGATTTGCACCTTCCAAAGTACGTCAAAAGTACGTTCATCTCTAGGAGACAGAACGCATTTCCTTCCTCAGCGGTATGACCGGCTGCGTGATCCCATGGTGTTTATACTTGCGTATTATTGTTTGTACAGATGAACGTGGTACCTTTAGGCGTTTAGAAATTGCTCCCAAGGATGAACCAGACTTGTGGAGGTCTACACTTTTTTTCTGAGGTCTTGGCTGATTTAATTTGATTTTCCCGTGATGTCAAGCGAAGAGGCACTGAGTTTGAAGGTAGGCCTTAAAATACACCACCTCCAATTGACTCAAATGATGTAAATTAGCCTATCAGAAGCTTCTAAAGTCATGACATCATTTTCTGGAATTTTCCAAACTGTTTAAAGGCACAGTCATCTTAGTGTATGTAAACTTCTGACCCACTGGAATTACAGTGATTTATAAGTGAAATAATCTGTCTGTAAACAATTGTTGGAAAAATTACTTGTGTCATGCACAAAGTAGATGTCCCAACTGACTAATACTATAGTTTGTTAACAAGACATTGTGTAGTGGTTAAAAAACTGGTGTTAATAACTCCAAAATAAGAGTATGTGAACTTCAGACTTCAACTGTAAGTATATAAATATATAACAGTATATATATATATATATATATATAT
>NW_022262637.1:574111-596611 GCF_002021735.2 Oncorhynchus kisutch | reverse complement strand
ATTCATAATGACAACCTTTACATCCAATCAGACACTATTCATAATGACAACCTTTACATCCAATCAGACACTATTCATAATGACAACCTTTACATCCAATCAGACACTATTCATAATGACAACCTCAACCTTTACATCCATTCAGACACTATTCATAATGACAACCTCAACCTTTACATCCAATCAGACACTATTCATAATGACAACCTTTACATCCAATCAGACACTATTCATAATGACAACCTTTACATCCAATCAGACACTATTCATAATGACAACCTTTACATCCAATCAGACACTATTCATAATGACAACCTTTACATCCAATCAGACACTATTCATAATGACAACCTTTACATCCAATCAGACACTATTCATAATGACAACCTTTACATCCAATCAGACACTATTCATAATGACAACCTTTACATCCAATCAGACACTATTCATAATGACAACCTTTACATCCAATCAGACACTATTCATAATGACAACCTTTACATCCAATCAGACACTATTCATAATGACAACCTTTACATCCAATCAGACACTATTCATAATGACAACCTTTACATCCAATCAGACACTATTCATAATGACAACCTTTACATCCAATCAGACACTATTCATAATGACAACCTTTACATCCAATCAGACACTATTCATAATGACAACCTTTACATCCAATCAGACACTATTCATAATGACAACCTTTATATCCAATCAGACACTATTCATAATGACAACCTCAACCTTTATATCCAATCAGACACTATTCATAATGACAACCTCAACCTTTATATCCAATCAGACACTATTCATAATGACAACCTTAACCTTTATATCCAATCAGATAACAGTGTTTAGTTTCTTAGGTTTGAATCCCAAATGTCACCCTATTCCCTAGGTAGTGCACTGCCCTGTGGATGCTGGATTAAAACAGTGCGCTTCATAAGGAATAGGTTTCCATTTTTGAGATAGGGAGTTTACGGATGAAGATTTAGTCTAACCTGTCGCAATATCATCCAGGGTATTGGCAAGTGATGTGAACTTTTGGTTTTGATAACCACACATATACATTTCAACACCTGAGCTTTCCAGACATTGTAGTCTCATTTATTGTTCTGACAAGAAAAATGTAGCTCCTGCTATAGCAGAAAGAGAGTGAGAGACAGTGAGAGAGCGACAGAGAGAGAGAGAGAGAGAGAGACAGAGACAGAGACAGAGAGAGATAGAGAGACAGAGAGACAGAGACAGAGACAGAGAGAGATAGAGAGACAGAGAGACAGAGACAGAGACAGAGACAGAGAGAGACAGAGACAGAGACAGAGAGAGAGAGAGGGAGAGAGACAGAGAGAGAGAGGGAGAGAGACAGAGAGAGAGAGAGGGAGAGAGAGACCGAGAGAAACAGAGAGACAGAGGTAGACAGAGAGAGAGAGAGAGAGACAGAGAGAGAGAGGGAGACAGAGAGAGAGAGGGAGACAGAGAGAGAGAGAGAGAGAGAGAGAGAGAGAGAGAGACTTGGCTGCTGCTTGGATATATGATAGCTCCTCTTAGTCGAGGCTTGTGTCCCAAATGGGAAACTATTCAACACAGGGCTCTGGTCAGAAGTAGTGCACTATATAGGGAATAGGGTTCTATAGGGCTCTGGTCAGAAGTAGTGCACTATATAGGGAATAGGGTTCTATAGGCTTCTGGTCAGAAGTAGTGCACTATATAGGGAATAGGGTTCTATAGGGCTCTGGTCAGAAGTAGTGCCCTCCAGTTTACAGGGAATATGCTGCAATTTGGGACAATAACCTCCTGACTGCTCCTCAATATCAGAGTTTGAGAAACCCAGACAAAACAGAAGAAAGAAGAAATGTCAACATACCTGACAAACAATACCATCAGAGTCCTGTGATAATCTGTTATCAAACACAACAAACTAACATTACCCTCACAGTCCTGTGATAATCTGTTATCAAACACAACAAACTAACATTACCCTCACAGTCCTGTGATAATCTGCTACCAAACACAACAAACTAACATTACCCTCACAGTCCTGTGATAATCTGCTACCAAACACAACAAACTAACATTACCCTCACAGTCCTGTGATAATCTGTTATCAAACACAACAAACTAACATTACCCTCACAGTCCTGTGATAATCTGCTACCAAACACAACAAACTAACATTACCCTCACAGTCCTGTGATAATCTGTTATCAAACACAACAAACTAACATTACCCTCACAGTCCTGTGATAATCTGCTATCAAACACAACAAACTAACATTACCATCACAGTCCTGTGATAATCTGTTATCAAACACAACAAACTAACATTACCCTCACAGTCCTGTGATAATCTGTTATCAAACACAACAAACTAACATTACCCTCACAGTCCTGTGATAATCTTCTGAGGAGCCTAGACAGCAAACAAAATCTACTTTTTGATGTTTTGTTGTTGCTATTTCGGATTTCGATATCACCATGACGATGCAATAAACCCACAAGTCTAGTGACAAAGAAAATACAGGATTTAAAAAGGAACTCACACACACACACACACACACACACACACACACACACACACACGCACGCACACGCGCACGCGCACACGCACACGCGCACGCACACACACACACACACACACACACACACACACACACACACACACACACACACACGCAAGCACACACACACACACACACTCACACACACTCACACACACACACACACTCACACACACTCACACACACTCACACACACTCACACACACTCACACACACTCACACACACACACACACACACTCACACACACACACACTCACACACACACACACACACACACACACACACACACACACACACACACACACACACACACGCACACGCACACGCACACACACACACACACACCAATCTCCCAACAGTAAGAAGAAATGACACAATGGAGGATTAAAGAACGACAACAGGGACACGTCTGACTTCACCCAGTGTTGTGTCCTAAATGACACTCTAAACAGTGCACTACGTTTGGCCAGGGCCCTTAGGGGATAGGGTGCCATCTGACTTCACCCAGTGTTGTGTCCTAAATGACACTCTAAACAGTGCACTACCTTCGGCCTGGGCCCTTAGGGGATAGGGTGCCATATTAATAAACAGCCCTGAGTTCACCCAAACTGCTGTTACGGGGAAGAAGGACTGACCAGAAGTTGAGCCCATGATATGAAAACAACAAGATAAAAAGCACAACCTTAACAAAAGCGGTATTTTTCCCCCTCTCTCTACTATCGAGCAAATGTAGCAGTGCTGCTGTAATGCAGGCGGAGACGCAAGCCAACCGCAGAGGAAGATTATCTGTTACAGAGAGAGAGAAAATACACAAAAACATTTCCCTAACAATACAGTATTTCTAAATACAGACCGGGAGATAAACAACAATATAGTCTTTCTAAATACAGACCGGGAGATAAACAACAATATAAACAGATGAACGGTGAAAATAAAATACTGATTTCTGTTTGGACAACAAGTTAAATCTGTAAGTGTGCAGAACCTTTTCTGTCACATCCTTAAAAACCACAGCAGCCTCAACACAAAACAACAGCAGGCTCAACACAAAACAACAGCAGGCTCAACACAAAACAACAGCAGGCTCAACACAAAACAACAGCAGGCTCAACACAAAACAACAGCAGGCTCAACACAAAACAACAGCAGCCTCAACACAAAACCATAGCAGCCTCAACACAAAACAACAGCAGCCTCAAGACAAAACAACAGCAGGCTCAACACAAAACAACAGCAGGCTCAACACAAAACAACAGCAGCCTCAACACAAAACAACAGCAGCCTCAACACAAAACAACAGCAGCCTCAACACAAAACAACAGCAGGCTCAACACAAAACAACAGCAGGCTCAACACAAAACAACAGCAGCCTCAACACAAAACAACAGCAGGCTCAACACAAAACAACAGCAGGCTCAACACAAAACAACAGCAGGCTCAACACAAAACAACAGCAGCCTCAACACAAAACAACAGCAGGCTCAACACAAAACAACAGCAGCCTCAAGACAAAACAACAGCAGGCTCAACACAAAACAACAGCAGCCTCAACACAAAACAACAGCAGGCTCAACACAAAACAACAGCAGCCTCAACACAAAACAACAGCAGCCTCAACACAAAACAACAGCAGCCTCAACACAAAACAACAGCAGCCTCAACACAAAACAACAGCAGCCTCAACACAAAATCACAGCAACACACAATAGCAACGTCAACACAAAACATCAACATCAACGCAAATCAACAGCCACTTCAACACAAAACAGCAGCAACACAAATCAACAGCAACAGCAACACAAAACAGCAGCAACACAAAACAGCAACACAAAACAGCAACATCAACACAAAACAGCAACATCAACACAAAACAGCAACATCAGCACAAAACAGCAACATCAGCACAAAACAACAGGAACACAAATCACCAGCAACAGCAACACAAATCAACAGCTACATCAAGACAAAACAGCAACAAAAACAAAAAAATCAACACAAACCAACAGCAGCACAAAACAGCAACACAAAACAGCAGCAACATCAACACAAAACTCAACACAAAGCAACATCAACACAAAACAGTAGCAACAGCAGCAACATCAACACAAAACAGCAGCAGCACAAAACAGCAACTCAAAACATCAACACAAAAATCAACACAACAGCAACATTAACATCTCAACAGCAACATCAACTCAAAACAATAGCAGCATTAAAACAAATCAACATCATTAACACAAAACACCACAAAACAACAGCAGCACAAAACAACAGCAACACAAAACAACAACAGCATTAAAACAACTCAACAGCAACATCAACACAAAACAGCAACGCAAAACAAGAGCAACATTAACACAACTCAACAGCAACAGCAGATGAGCCTTTCGTAGTGAATGCAGCCTCGACTCTTCTTGGGTATGATGCTACAAGCTTGGCAAACCTGTACTTGGAGAGTTTCTCCCATTCTTCTCTGCAGATCCTCTCAAGCTCTGTCAGGTTGGATGGAGAGCCTTGCTGCACAGCTATTTTCAGTTCTCTCCAAAGATTTTTGATCGGGTTCAAGTCCGGGCTCTGGCTGGGCCACTCAATGACATTCAGATACTTGTCTCGAAGCCACTCCTGCTTTGTCGTGGCTGTGTGCTCAGGGCCATTGTCCTGTTGGACGGTGAACCTTCACCCCAGTCTGAAGTTCTAAGTGCTCTGGAGCAGGTTGATGCTGCTGTCGTATATCTCACTGGTCACCCCCAAAGACAATTCCTCCTTTGGCCGCCTTTCCTTCCAGTTCTCTGCTGCCAATGACTGGAACGAACTGCAAAAATCACTGAAGCTGGAGACTCATATCTCCCTCACTAGCTTTAAGCACCAGCTGTCAGAGCAGCTCACAGATCACTACACCTGTACATAGCCCATCTGTAAATAGCCCATCCAACTATCTCATTCCCATACTGTATATATTTATTTATCTTGCTCCTTTGCACCCCATTATCTCTACTTGCACATTAATCTTCTGCACATCTACCATTCCAGTGTTTAATTGCTATATTTTAATTACTTGGCCTCTATGGCCTATTTATTGCCTTACCTCCCTTATCCTACCTCATTTGCACACATTGTACATATTCTTTTTTTTCTCTTTTTTTCTATTGTGTTATTGACTGTATGTTTGTTTACTCCATGTGTAACTCTGTGTTGTTGTTTGTGTCGCACTGCTTTGCTTTATCTTGACCAGATCGCAGTTGTAAATGAGAACTTGTTCTCAACCTACCTGGTTAAATAAAGGTGTTCTCAACTAGCCTACCTGGTTAAATAAAGGTGTTCTCAACTAGCCTACCTGGTTAAATAAAGGTGTTCACAACTAGCCTACCTGGTTAAATAAAGGTGTTCTCAACTAGCCTAC
The DNA here is from genome assembly GCF_002021735.2 of Oncorhynchus kisutch. Classification (NCBI taxonomy): domain Eukaryota; kingdom Metazoa; phylum Chordata; class Actinopteri; order Salmoniformes; family Salmonidae; genus Oncorhynchus; species Oncorhynchus kisutch. The sequence goes on along the minus strand of NW_022262637.1, from coordinate 590,643 downwards.
CTGGTTAAATAAAGGTGTTCTCAACTAGCCTACCTGGTTAAATAAAGGTGTTCTCAACTAGCCTACCTGGTTAAATAAAGGTGTTCTCAACTGGCCTACCTGGTTAAATAAAGGTGTTCTCAACTAGCCTACCCGGTTAAATAAAGGTGTTCTCAACTAGCCTACCTGGTTAAATAAAGGTGTTCACAACTAGCCTACCTGGTTAAATAAAGGTGTTCACAACTAGCCTACCTGGTTAAATAAAGGTGTTCTCAACTAGCCTACCTGGTTAAATAAAGGTGTTCTCAACTAGCCTACCTGGTTAAATAAAGGTGTTCTCAACTAGCCTACCTGGTTAAATAAAGGTGTTCTCAACTAGCCTACCTGGTTAAATAAAGGTGTTCTCAACTAGCCTACCTGGTTAAATAAAGGTGTTCTCAACTAGCCTACCTGGTTAAATAAAGGTGTTCTCAACTAGCCTACCTGGTTAAATAAAGGTGTTCTCAACTAGCCTACCTGGTTAAATAAAGGTGTTCTCAACTAGCCTACCTGGTTAAATAAAGGTGTTCTCAACTAGCCTACCTGGTTAAATAAAGGTGTTCTCAACTGGCCTACCTGGTTAAATAAAGGTGTTCTCAACTAGCCTACCTGGTTAAATAAAGGTGTTCTCAACTGGCCTACCTGGTTAAATAAAGGTGTTCTCAACTAGCCTACCTGGTTAAATAAAGGTGTTCTCAACTAGCCTCCCTGGTTAAATAAAGGTGTTCTCAACTAGCCTACCTGGTTAAATAAAGGTGTTCTCAACTAGCCTACCTGGTTAAATAAAGGTGTTCTCAACTAGCCTACCTGGTTAAATAAAGGTGTTCTCAACTAGCCTACCTGGTTAAATAAAGGTGTTCTCAACTAGCCTACCTGGTTAAATAAAGGTGTTCTCAACTAGCCTACCTGGTTAAATAAATGTGTTCTCAACTAGCCTACCTGGTTAAATAAAGGTGTTCTCAACTAGCCTACCTGGTTAAATAAAGGTGTTCTCAACTAGCCTACCTGGTTAAATAAAGGTGTTCTCAACTAGCCTACCTGGTTAAATAAAGGTGTTCTCAACTGGCCTACCTGGTTAAATAAAGGTGTTCTCAACTAGCCTACCTGGTTAAATAAAGGTGTTCTCAACTAGCCTACCTGGTTAAATAAAGGTGTTCTCAACTAGCCTACCTGGTTAAATAAAGGTGTTCTCAACTAGCCTACCTGGTTAAATAAAGGTGTTCTCAACTAGCCTACCTGGTTAAATAAAGGTGTTCTCAACTAGCCTACCTGGTTAAATAAAGGTGTTCTCAACTAGCCTACCTGGTTAAATAAAGGTGTTCTCAACTAGCCTACCTGGTTAAATAAAGGTGTTCTCAACTAGCCTACCTGGTTAAATAAAGGTGTTCTCAACTGGCCTACCTGGTTAAATAAAGGTGTTCTCAACTAGCCTACCTGGTTAAATAAAGGTGTTCTCAACTAGCCTACCTGGTTAAATAAAGGTGTTCTCAACTAGCCTACCTGGTTAAATAAAGGTGTTCTCAACTAGTCTACCTGGTTAAATAAAGGTGTTCTCAACTAGCCTACCTGGTTAAATAAAGGTGTTCTCAACTAGCCTACCTGGTTAAATAAAGGTGTTCTCAACTAGCCTACCTGGTTAAATAAAGGTGTTCTCAACTGGCCTACCTGGTTAAATAAAGGTGTTCTCAACTAGCCTACCTGGTTAAATAAAGGTGTTCTCAACTAGCCTACCTGGTTAAATAAAGGTGTTCTCAACTAGCCTACCTGGTTAAATAAAGGTGTTCCTCAACTGGCCTACCTGGTTAAATAAAGGTGTTCTCAACTAGCCTACCTGGTTAAATAAAGGTGTTCTCAACTAGCCTACCTGGTTAAATAAAGGTGTTCTCAACTAGCCTACCTGGTTAAATAAAGGTGTTCTCAACTAGCCTACCTGGTTAAATAAAGGTGTTCTCAACTAGCCTACCTGGTTAAATAAAGGTGTTCTCAACTAGCCTACCTGGTTAAATAAAGGTGTTCTCAACTAGCCTACCTGGTTAAATAAAGGTGTTCTCAACTAGCCTACCTGGTTAAATAAAGGTGTTCTCAACTGGCCTACCTGGTTAAATAAAGGTGTTCTCAACTAGCCTACCTGGTTAAATAAAGGTGTTCTCAACTAGCCTACCTGGTTAAATAAAGGTGTTCTCAACTAGCCTACCTGGTTAAATAAAGGTGTTCTCAACTAGTCTACCTGGTTAAATAAAGGTGTTCTCAACTAGCCTACCTGGTTAAATAAAGGTGTTCTCAACTAGCCTACCTGGTTAAATAAAGGTGTTCTCAACTAGCCTACCTGGTTAAATAAAGGTGTTCTCAACTGGCCTACCTGGTTAAATAAAGGTGTTCTCAACTAGCCTACCTGGTTAAATAAAGGTGTTCTCAACTAGCCTACCTGGTTAAATAAAGGTGTTCTCAACTAGCCTACCTGGTTAAATAAAGGTGTTCTCAACTAGCCTACCTGGTTAAATAAAGGTGTTCTCAACTAGCCTACCTGGTTAAATAAAGGTGTTCTCAACTAGCCTACCTGGTTAAATAAAGGTGTTCTCAACTAGCCTACCTGGTTAAATAAAGGTGTTCTCAACTAGCCTACCTGGTTAAATAAAGGTGTTCTCAACTAGCCTACCTGGTTAAATAAAGGTGTTCTCAACTGGCCTACCTGGTTAAATAAAGGTGTTCTCAACTAGCCTACCTGGTTAAATAAAGGTGTTCTCAACTAGCCTACCTGGTTAAATAAAGGTGTTCTCAACTAGCCTACCTGGTTAAATAAAGGTGTTCTCAACTAGTCTACCTGGTTAAATAAAGGTGTTCTCAACTAGCCTACCTGGTTAAATAAAGGTGTTCTCAACTAGCCTACCTGGTTAAATAAAGGTGTTCACAACTAGCCTACCTGGTTAAATAAAGGTGTTCTCAACTAGCCTACCTGGTTAAATAAAGGTGTTCTCAACTGGCTTACCTGGTTAAATAAAGGTGTTCACAACTAGCCTACCTGGTTAAATAAAGGTGTTCTCAACTAGCCTACCTGGTTAAATAAAGGTGTTCTCAACTAGCCTACCTGGTTAAATAAAGGTGTTCTCAACTAGCCTACCTGGTTAAATAAAGGTGTTCTCAACTAGCCTACCTGGTTAAATAAAGGTGTTCTCAACTAGCCTACCTGGTTAAATAAAGGTGTTCTCAACTAGCCTACCTGGTTAAATAAAGGTGTTCTCAACTAGCCTACCTGGTTAAATAAAGGTGTTCTCAACTAGCCTACCTGGTTAAATAAAGGTGTTCTCAACTAGCCTACCTGGTTATATAAAGGTGTTCTCAACTAGCCTACCTGGTTAAATAAAGGTGTTCTCAACTAGCCTACCTGGTTAAATAAAGGTGTTCTCAACTAGCCTACCTGGTTAAATAAAGGTGTTCTCAACTAGCCTACCTGGTTAAATAAAGGTGTTCTCAACTGGCCTACCTGGTTAAATAAAGGTGTTCTCAACTAGCCTACCTGGTTAAATAAAGGTGTTCTCAACTAGCCTACCTGGTTAAATAAAGGTGTTCTCAACTGGCTTACCTGGTTAAATAAAGGTGTTCACAACTAGCCTACCTGGTTAAATAAAGGTGTTCTCAACTAGCCTACCTGGTTAAATAAAGGTGTTCTCAACTAGCCTACCTGGTTAAATAAAGGTGTTCTCAACTAGCCTACCTGGTTAAATAAAGGTGTTCTCAACTAGCCTACCTGGTTAAATAAAGGTGTTCTCAACTAGCCTACCTGGTTAAATAATGGTGAAATAAAAAACATTTAAAAAGGTTTTCATCAAGGATCTCTCTTTGCTCCGTTCGTCTTTGCCTTGACCTTGACTAGTCTCTGAGTCCCTGCCGCTGAGAAACATCCCCACAGCATGATGCTGCCACCATCACGCTTTACCATAGGGATGTTGCCAGGTTTCCTCCAGATGTGGCATTCAGGCCACAGAGTTCAATCTTGGTTTTCATCAGACCAGAGAATCTTGTTTCTCATTGTCTGAGAGTCTTTAGGTTCCTTTTGGCAAAAGTTTGCCAAGGCGGCAAGTTCTGGGAATAACCTTGGTCGTTCCAAACGTCTTCAATTTAAGAATGATGGAGGCCACTGTGTTCTTGGGCACCTTCAATGCTGCAGAAATGTTTTGGTACCCTTCCCCAGATCTGTGCCTCGACACAATCCTGTCTCAGAGCTCTACCGTCAATTCCTTCGACCTCATGGCTTTGTTTTTGCTCTGACATCCACTGTCAACTGTGGGACCTTATAGAGACAGGTGTGTGTGCCTTTTCCAAAATCATGTCCAATCAATAGAATGTCATTATTATTGTCTGTATATTGACGAGGATATATATATATATATTTTTATATATCTATTTTAGAATTAGACTGTAATGTAAGAAAATGTAGAGAGAGTCAAGGGGTTTGAATACTTTCCATAGGCACTGTATACAGTATTTATAAATATATTATAAATATATTCTACAAGTACCTGTATGACGTCTCAGTGTACGAACAGCCAGCGCCACACTACAACACTCGGACATAATTAAGAAAATGAAGCATTGGCGTTTCGTGAGTCCGCCAGATCAGAGGCAGCAGAGATGACCAGGGATGTTCTTCTTGATAGGTGAGTGATTTACGTCCGTGGATAATTCCTGTCCTGCCAAGCATTCAAAATGTAATGAGTAAGTTTGGGTGTTTGGGTACGTTTATGGAGCAAAATGTAGAAAAGTTTTTTAGGAAATTTAGTAAAAGTTAAAGTTGTAAAAAAATATTATAGAGCCCAAAATATCTCCATTTGTGTAGCTAACTCCTCATTTTGATGTTTGATCTTTGTTATAGAGCCCAAAATATCTCCATTTGTGTAGCTAACTCCTCATTTTGTTGTTTGATCTGTCGTGTCTTTGGCTCTGCCGGATTAATTGATAAGACATGGTATTCTATAAAATAATTTCTCCGTAATTAATATCACCTGATTGAGCTAATCATGTAAATGTAATTAACTAGAGAGTCGGGCACCACAAAATAATATTTATAGAGCTGTTATCTTCCAAATAAACTCTTAAAAACCTAGTAATATTTTACATGAATAGCAGTCAATATCAATCGTCATCTTACTTCAGACTCATAATCTGAAAGTTGTAAATTCTTGGTTATCTGCACGAACCCTGGCTAACAAGTTGAATCAGCAATACAAAATTGGGTTTAATTATTTATTTACTAAATACCTAACTAATCACACAGAATTCACATACACACAATTAATCATAACTTGATTACAAATGACGTCATAAAGGAAAACATCCCTAGTGGGCGGAACAGATATGGTGGCTTGTTACACAAAGGAAAAAGGGCAGGGTTTGAGTGAAAGAGCGGGAAGACTGAGGAACAAAGGAAGAAGCTGTGCTATCGTAAATACAGTATCTTATGCATTCAAAATTACCGCCCATTTGGAAAAGGAAAATGCGATAAATATTTGCTCTGAGCTGCGCTTCTGTAGGTTGGTGGGTAGATGGAAGACCGTGTTGCCCAACCGAGTCCTTTGAAAAATGTATCTGGTTGTCAATTGGATACGTTGTAGTAACATCGTTGGGTGATAGACGGGATAGTCTGTCTGTTCCTTCCTAACCCAAGTTGCATCTGCTGTTGCTACCTCAACGGCTAGGAGGTATCACTTCTGTAGTGAATAAGAGTTTAAAGTTCATACCATTCGCAACTAAAGCTCACGCTGATGTTGGCTTCGTTCTGTAGTTATTATCTGAACATAGGACCGTCGTCCTCACATCTTCGGAACAGGAAGCTCTATTGTCGTCAAGGCTTTATATAGGAAGGGAGAAGAGAGCGTGTTTGAAAAGTTTTATAGCCCATGTCCCTTCACAGAGGCGGGCCACTGAGTGAGCAGCCCTGACTTATGAAAACCCACATTTCACATTTTAGAAGCTAAAATCACATTTCATCCTGTCACAAGTAATTTCATATTCAAACATTTAAATTGAACAACATGTGAATCCGATAACTCTGATGTGTAGACTTTCCACTGTAGAGTTTATGTCATCTTATCATTGATGAGAATGTCTCAGATGACAACCGAACTGACATCATATTCATTAAGTACCACTGCATATGTTCAATTGGTCGGATAACCAGAATATAGTTCATTTCCCCCCACATTCTGATGTTCCCAGAATATCTATGTTAACCAAGGTTTAAAAAAAAATGTAAACTCAGTAGAGTGTAGAGAGGAAAAAGGGAGGAAGAGGTATTTATGACCGTCATAAACCCCAGGCCAACGTCATGACAAAAGTAAAAGTAAAAGTTGTAAAAAATATGAATAGTAAAGTACAGATACTCATAAAAACAATTTCAGTAGTACTTTAAAGTATTTTTACTTAAATACTTTACACCACTACTTGAGAGCCACCCCGTGCCTACCTTCTCCACACCCACCCTTACCATCTGTCAGTTAACATCTCACAGCCTCTCAGAGCACTCTGTGGCCACCAATTAAAGATCTCCACACCCACCCTTACCATCTGTCAGTTAACATCTCCGCGCATCTCTCAGCATTGTGTTTGTTATTCACCCAACTTCTGATTGGGTCTGATTGACCCACAACATTAATGGGTTTTTGAAAACAATACAGCCGTATACAATTTACATAGAAATACTCAATAGTTTGATGTTTGACTTATTTCAATTACAAGCAATATAGACAGCACACATGGTTCATTCCTGCCTTTTACCTCTGCTAGATCACATTTATCAATAAATGAGCTTTTTGTTAGATTTTTTAAATAAAATGTGATTTTTGTGAACAAAAAAATTAATTAAAATCAAAGACATGGGTGGAAAAAACAAATGTTTGTATTGAACAAATTTAAATGAAACATGGTTTTCATCACTATTGATGTTCATGGCTTTGAACTGAATTTTAAATGTTTATTATTAGTAGTAGTATTCTATGGGAAAATAAATAAACTACATGATAATGATGATAAATGAACCCCCATTGAACACAAATTAAGGCCGGTGTACACACCACATAAGGGACATAGTTTTACTCTGTGTGTGTGTGTGTGTGTGCGTGTGTGTGTGTGTGTGTGTGTGTTACAAACGTATCTATTGCACTTGATGCATGTGTGCTATGTCTTCCTGTCCTTCTTGGGTCCACACACTCATCTCAACGCTTCTTCTTGTTGCCATCGGCTACAATCTAGAACGATGAAAACACTTTGTTCAGGAATTTTTACTGACATCTCACTCACATATATAGTCACAGCTGACCAAGGTAGGAGAGTCAGACACACACACACGCATGCAACAACATCACTCACAGTTACTTCCTGTATTGGAGTTGTTGGTTCTGTGGGTCGGGGCGGATGGGGTACCAGCATCCTCCTCCTGAATCCTCTTCACGATGGCTGCTGAAGCTGGGGTCCCTGGGATATGTTGCCTCCTCTAGATTGGAGGTCTTACCAAAGCCTTGCCCAGCTCCTCTAGAAAGAGTCGTCTCCTTTCGATTGGAGGTCTTACCAAAGCCTTGCCCAGCTCCTCTAGAAAGAGCCGTCTCCTCTCGATTGGAGGTCTTACCAAAGCCTTGCCCAGCTCCTCTAGAAAGAGCCGTCTCCTCTGGATGTGAGGTCTAACCAAGGCCTTACCCAGCTTCTCTAGAAAGAGCCATCTCCTCTGGAGTTGAGGTCTTACCAATGCCTTGTCCATCTCCTCTAGAAAGAGCATTCTCCTCTGGAGCTTCCCTCTGTTATAATCTGGGTTCAACGCCATCCAGATGACAAACGTGTTGTACTCCGAGATGTCCAAGATGTTGAAGAATATCACAAGATGCCAGCGTAGGGTTCTTCTTTTGTATCTGTAGCCAGTCACCTGCTTCTCTCATCCATTATGATTTCTGTTTTTTGATGTTTCTGGCTGTAGATTCTCTCATCCATTATGATTTCTGGTTTTTGATGTTCCTGGCTGTAGATTCTCTCATCCATTATGATTTCTGGTTTTTGATGTTCCTGGCTGTAGATTCTCTCATCCATTATGATTTCTGTTTTTTGATGTTCCTGGCTGTAGATTCTCTCATCCATTATGATTTCTGGTTTTTGATGTTCCTGGCTGTAGATTCTCTCATCCATTATGATTTCTGGTTTTTGATGTTCCTGGCTGTAGATTCTCTCATCCATTATGATTTCTGGTTTTCGATGTTCCTGGCTGTAGATTCTCTCATCCATTATGATTTCTGTTTTTTTATGTTCCTGGCTGTAGATTCTCTCATCCATTATGATTTCTGGGGACGTGTCGGCGGTGAACACAAACATAGAGGGATTGATAGGCCTGCTCCGTGTATTCAACAGCTGAGGTGGGAGCTCTGGTTTGATTTTTTCGTACCGTTCCTACCATCGTCAGCTTCCTCTTGAGGAGCTCCTGTCCTCAGCTTGTGCGAAGTAAAAAACGTTATGACGTGTGATGTTGTGGCCACGGAGTCCCTGTGTCACGGACACAATGAAAATGTGTTCTTTGTCCCAGCACCCTGTCTCCATTCATTAAAGATATCCACCCCACCGCCTTTACTGTGAGTCAGGTAACATCTCCCAACATCTCCCAGCATCTCCAAGCATCTCCCAGCACCTCCCAGCATCTCCCAACATCTCCCAGCATCTCCCAGCATCTCCCAACATCTCCCAGCATTTCCCAACATCTCCCAGCATCTCCCAACATCTCCCAACATCTCCCAGTATCTCCCAGCATCTCCCAGCCCTCTGTCTCCCTCATTCAACCCATAACTGTCTTATGCCTTTCTAAGATGTGGGAGGGGTTCTAATCACACCAAGGATCACTTAGCTATTTCATTTTAAAATGTAAGACCCCTTGAAGTAGAAGTATATATATATATTTTTTTTTTGGGGGGGGGGGGGATCTTACTGCTATTAACCCATACAAACGTATTGAATAACAGATTCACTACATGGTACAACAGTCTTGTGAGGCCTGCGGGCCTTGAGAAATACATCCAACATATGTGTGTAGCCCAAACTGTTCGGCATGTCTCACAGTCTGACAGACGCTCCTAGCTCTGTCACCTTCCACCTCATCCAATCCACAAAAACAACCGATATCTCTATTTCAAACAGAATATGATGGGGATTTTTGTATTACGCTAACTAGATTTCAACGGGGCCAGGACATTCCACTCTAGGGGGTTAAAGATATCCACACCCACCCACCCTTACCATCTGTCAGGTAAACATCTCACAGCATCTCCCAGTACTCTCTCCCTCAATTAAAGACTGTATCATGTTATCGTAGTACTATCCAGTACAGACACATGCTGTATCATAGTACTGTCCAGTACAGACATATACTGTATCATAGTACTATCCAGTACAGACACATACTGTATCATAGTACTGTCCAGTACAGACACATACTGTATCATGTTATCATAGTACTGTCCAGTACAGACACATACTGTATCATAGTACTGTCCAGTACAGACACATACTGTATCATGTTATCATAGTACTGTCCAGTACAGACACATACTGTATCATGTTATCATAGTACTGTCCAGTACTGACACATACTGTATCATAGTACTGTCCAGTACAGACACATACTGTATCATGTTATCATAGTACTGTCCAGTACAGACACATACTCTATCATAGTACTGTCCAGTACAGACACATACTGTATCATGTTATCATAGTACTGTCCAGTACAGACACATACTGTACCATGTTATCATAGTACTGTCCAGTACAGACACATACGGTATCATGTTATCGTAGTACTATCCAGTACAGACACATACTGTATCACAGTACTGTCCAGTACAGACACATACTGTATCATAGTACTGTCCAGTACAGACACATACTGTATCATGTTATCATAGTACTGTCCAGTGTTTACAAATATAATATTTTCACATGTGACCAACCACCTTTTTTCAGTCTTGTGTTGCAAAATTTGAAATGACATTTGTTACAATGGATAAACGTAGAGACTCAGAGTAACAAAATGGGGTATCATACACAACAGTTGAGGAACAATGGGGAAGTAGAGACTCAGAGTAACAAAATGGAGTATCAGACACTACAGTTGAGGAACAATGGGGAAGTAGAGACTCAGAGTAACATAATGGGGAATCAGACACTACAGTTGAGGAACAATGGGGAAGTAGAGACTCAGAGTAACATAATGGGGTATCAGACACTACAGTTGAGGAACAATGGGGAAGTACAGACTCAGAGTAACATAATGGGGTATCAGACACTACAGTTGAGGAACAATGGGGAAGTAGAGACTCAGAGTAACATAATGGGGTATCAGACACTACAGTTGAGGAACAATGGGGAAGTACAGACTCAGAGTAACATAATGGGGTATAAGACACTACAGTTGAGGAACAATGGGGATGTACAGATTCAGAGTAACATAATGGGGTATAAGACACTACAGTTGAGGAACAATGGGGAAGTACAGACTCAGAGTAACATAATGGGGTATCAGACACTACAGTTGAGGAACAATGGGGAAGTAGAGACTCAGAGTAACAAAATGGGGTATCAGACACTACAGTTGAGGAACAATGGGGAAGTAGAGACTCAGAGTAACATAATGGGGTATCAGACACTACAGTTGAGGAACAATGGGGAAGTACAGACTCAGAGTAACATAATGGGGTATCAGACACTACAGTTGAGGAACAATGGGGAAGTAGAGACTCAGAGTAACATAATGGGGTATCAGACACTACAGTTGAGGAACAATGGGGAAGTAGAGACTCAGAGTAACATAATGGGGTATCATACACTACAGTTGAGGAACAATGGGGAAGTAGAGACTCAGAGTAACAAAATGGGATATCAGACTCTACAGTTGAGGAACAATGGGGAAGTAGAGACTCAGAGTAACAAAATGGGATATCAGACACTACAGTTGAGGAACAATGGGGAAGTAGAGACTCAGAGTAACATAATGGGGTATCAGACACTACAGTTGAGGAACAATGGGGAAGTAGAGACTCAGAGTAACATAATGGGGTATCAGACACTACAGTTGAGGAACAATGGGGAAGTACAGACTCAGAGTAACATAATGGGGTATAAGACACTACAGTTGAGGAACAATGGGAACAATCATATTACTGTTGAGGAACAATCATGTTACTGTCCATACCATGTTATCATGTTACTGTCCATATCATGTTATCATATTACTGTCCATATCATGTTATCATGTTATCATATTACTGTCCACATCATGTTATCATATTACTGTCCATATCATGGTATCATGTTATCATATTACTGTCCATACCATGTTATCATGTTATCATATTACTGTCCATACCATGTTATCATGCTATCATATTACTGTCCATATCATGTTATCATGTTACTGTCCATATCATGTTATCATGTTATCATGTTACTGTCTATATCATGTTATCATGTTATCATATTACTGTCTATATCATGTTATCATGTTACTGTCCATACCATGTTATCGTGTTACTGTCCATACCATGTTATCATGTTACTGTCCATATCATGTTATCATGTTATCATATTACTGCCCATATCATGTTATCATGTTACTGTCCATACCATGTTATCGTGTTATCATATCACTGTCCATATCATGTTATCATGTTATCATATTACTGTCCATATCATGTTATCGTGTTATCATATCACTGTCCATATCATGTTATCATGTTATCATGTTATTGTATCACTGTCCATATCATGTTATCATGTTACTGTCCATACCATGTTATCATGCTATCATATTACTGTCCATACCATGTTATCATATTACTGTCCATACCATGTTATCATGTTATCATATCACTGTCCATATCATGTTATCATGTTATCATGTTATCATGTTATTGTATCACTGTCCATATCATGTTATCATGTTACTGTCCACATCATGTTATCATGTTATCATATTACTGTCCATATCATGATATCATATTACTGTCCATATCATGTTATCATGTTATCATATTATTGTCCATATCATGTTATCGTATTACTGTCCATATCATGTTATCATGTTATCATGTTATCATGTTATCATGTTACTGTCTATGTCATGTTATAATATTACTGTCTATATCATGTTATCATGTTATCATGTTATCATGTTATCGTATTACTGTCCATATTATGTTATCATGTTACTGTCCATATCATGTTATCATGTTACTGTCTATATCATGTTATCATGTTATCATATTACTGTCTATGTCATGTTATAATATTACTGTCTATATCATGTTATCATGTTATCATGTTACTGTCTATGTCATGTTATCATGTTATCATGTTATCATGTTACTGTCCACATCATGTTATCATATTACTGTCCATATCATGTTATCATGTTATCATATTACTGTCCACATCATGTTATCATATTACTGTCCATATCATGTTATCATATTACTGTCCACATCATGTTATCATGTTACTGTCCATATCATGTTATCATGTTACTGTCTATATCATGTTATCATGTTATCATATTACTGTCTATGTCATGTTATAATATTACTGTCTATATCATGTTATCATGTTACTGTCCATATCATGTTATCATGTTACTGTCCATATCATGTTATCGTATTACTGTCCATATCATGTTATCATGTTATCATATTACTGTCCATACCATGTTATCATGTTATCATGTTATCATGTTATCATGTTATCATGTTATCATATTACTGTCCATATCATGTTATCATGTTATCATGTTATCATATTACTGTCCACACCATGTTATCATGTTATCATGTTATCATGTTATCATATTACTGTCCATATCATGTTATCATGTTATCATGTTATCATATTACTGTCCATACCATGTTATCATGTTATCGTGTTATCATGTTATCATGTTATCATGTTATCATATTACTGTCCATATCATGTTATCATGTTATCATGTTATCATGTTATCATATTACTGTTCACACCATGTTATCATGTTATCATGTTATCGTATTACTGTCCATATCATGTTATCATGTTATCATGTTATCATATTACTGTCCATACCATGTTATCATGTTATCATGTTATCATGTTATCATGTTATCATGTTATCATATTACTGTCCACATCATGTTATCATGTTACTGTCTATATCATGTTATCATGTTATCATATTACTGTCTATGTCATGTTATAATATTACTGTCTATATCATGTTATCATGTTACCTTCCATATCATGTTATCGTATTACTGTCCATATCATGTTATCATGTTATCATATTACTGTCCATACCATGTTATCATATTACTGTCCATACCATGTTATCATGTTATCATATTACTGTCCATACCATGTTATCGTATTACTGTCCATACCATGTTATCATGTTATCATATTACTGTCCATACCATGTTATCATGTTATCATATTACTGTCCATACCATGTTATCATGTTATCATATTACTGTCCATACCATGTTATCATATTACTGTCCACATCATGCTATCATGTTATCATATTACTGTCCATACCATGTTATCATGTTATCATGTTACTGTCCATATCATGTTATCATGTTATCATATTACTGTCCATACCATGTTATCATATTACTGTCCACATCATGTTATCATGTTATCATGTTACTGTCCATATCATGTTATCATGTTACTGTCCTTACCATGTTATCATGTTATCATATTACTGTCCATATCATGGTATCATGTCATCATATTACTGTCCATATCATGGTATCATGTCATCATATTACTGTCCACATCATGTTATCATGTTACTGTCCACATCATGTTATCATATTACTGTCCATACCATGTTATCATGTTACTGTCTATATCATGTTATCATATTACTGTCTATATCATGTTATCATGTTATCATGTTACTGTCCATATCATGTTATCATGTTATCATGTTACTGTCCATACCATGTTATCATATCACTGTCCACATCATGCTATCATGTTATCATGTTATCATGTTACTGTCGATACCATGTTATCATATCACTGTCCACATCATGCTATCATGTTATCATGTTATCATGTTACTGTCCATATCATGTTATCATGTTATCATGTTACTGTCCATATCATGTTATCATATTACTGTCCATACCATGTTATCATATCACTGTCCACATCATGCTACCATGTTATCATGTTATCATGTTACCGTCCACATCATGTTATCATATTACTGTCCATATCATGTTATCATATTACTGTCCATATCATGTTATCGTATTACTGTCCATATCATGTTATCATATTACTGTCCACATCATGTTATCATATTACTGTCCATATCATGGTATCATGTTATCATATTACTGTCCACATCATGTTATCATAATACTGTCCATATCATGTTATCATGTTATCATATTACTGTCCACATCATGTTATCATAATACTGTCCATATCATGTTATCATGTTATCATGTTACTGTCCACATCATGTTATCATATTACTGTCCACATCATGTTATCATATTACTGTCCACATCATGTTATCATATTACTGTCCATATCATGTTATCATGTTATCATGTTATCATATTACTGTCCATATCATGTTATCATATTACTGTCCACATCATGTTATCATGTTATCATGTTATCATATTACTGTCCATATCATGTTATCATGTTATCATATTACTGTCCACATCATGTTATCATATTACTGTCCATACCATGTTATCATATTACTGTCTATATCGTGTTATCATGTTATCATGTTATCATATTACTGTCCATACCATGTTATCATGTTAACATATTACTGTCCACATCATGTTGTCATATCACTGTCCATACCATGGTATCATGTTATCATATTACTGTCCATACCATGTTATCAAGTCTCTTTGTATATGTTTACAATCAGAGCAAGTGCATTTAAACTCGTTACATCCGTGTTCTATATTAGGCAGTATAAATCTAAAGGTCAGTCAGTATAAATCTATAAAAGCGTTGCTGAAGACTGAAATAAACCCCTTTTACCTCAGACTATGTCTGTGTCTGAAATGACACTATTCCCATAGGTCTCTGGTCAAAAAGAGCCTCCATTTTGTGAGGTTACCAATGTCCCTGCAATTTCAGGGAACTAATCACGGTTTGTTTAGGAACAAATATCAATGGGTTTCTAACTTTGGGTCTTTCGGAAAATGGATCAATCTGGAGAGAATCACCGCAGTCTCGCTCCACATCGAGTGGAACAAATTGTCCACATTAGTGGTGATAAAAAACACACTTCTACTGCTGGCGACAGCGATGCTGTCTGGTTCTCTAGGCTCTTCTCTCCCAAGCCAGTTGTTTTGATTGCTGTCGCTGGTGTTTGTTCTGTGTATCTTTTACATTCATTGGTTTTGTTCAAAGAAAGCCAATTCACTCTCAGAATACCAGATTCCTTGACTGTTGCAATAAGCACAGTGACCACGCTTCATAAATTAGTCCTCTAGCAATATATTGCTGGTTAGATTGATACATTAGACTTCTAGTATCATATTGCTGGTTAGATTGATACATTCGACTTCTAGTAATATATTGGCTGGTAAGATTGATACATTAGACCTCTAGTAATATATTGCTGGTTAGATTGATACATTCGACCTCTAGTAATATATTGCTGGTTAGATTGATACATTCGACCTCTGGTAATATATTGCTGGTTAGATTGATACATTAGACTTCTAGTAATATATTGGCTGGTTAGATTGATACATTAGACTTCTAGTAATATATTGGCTGGTTAGATTGATACATTAGACCTCTAGTAATATATTGCTGGTTAGATTGATACATTCGACCTCTAGTAATATATTGCTGGTTAGATTGATACATTAGACCTCTGGTAATATATTGGCTGGTTAGATTGATACATTCGACCTCTAGTAATATATTGCTGGTTAGATTGATACATTAGACCTCTGGTAATATATTGGCTGGTTAGATTGATACATTCGACCTCTAGTAATATATTGCTGGTTAGATTGATACATTAGACCTCTGGTAATATATTGGCTGGTTAGATTGATACATTAGACCTCTGGTAATATATTGGCTGGTTAGATTGATACATTCAACCTCAAGTAATATATTGGCTGGTTAGATTTATTCGTTATTGTTTTTCTCAGGGGAAAACAAAGTTTGCTTCTCTAATGCCCCCCCCCCCCCCCCCCCCCCCTGTATTGTCCACTACTGTGGGCCCTGGTGAAAAGCAGTGAACTCTAAAGGGAGAACAGGATGCTAATTAGTTACAGCAGATAGATATATATATATAAGCAATGTGACTCCAGCTAAATAAGCTAACATTAGCCTCTATAATCCACTTCCTGTCCCGCTGTCTATTGAAACCCTCATTATCATCCTGTCTTCTATTGATCCAAATGGGAGACCTGTAAGAGTAAAACCCCAGTGAAATATCCTCATACATCAAT
>NW_022262637.1:566611-569111 GCF_002021735.2 Oncorhynchus kisutch | reverse complement strand
TGTCCCAGATACTAGACTAGACTAGAGGGTGTGTCCCAGATACTAGACTAGACTAGAGGGTGTGTCCCAGATACTAGACTAGACTAGAGGGTGTGTCCCAGATACTAGACTAGACTAGAGGGTGTGTCCCAGATACTAGACTAGACTAGAGGGTGTGTCCCAGATACTAGACTAGACTAGAGGGTGTGTCCCAGATACTAGACTAGACTAGAGGGTGTGTCCCAAGATACTAGACTAGACTAGAGGGTGTGTCCCAGATACTAGACTAGACTAGAGGGTGTGTCCCAGATACTAGACTAGACTAGAGGGTGTGTCCCAGATACTAGACTAGACTAGAGGGTGTGTCCCAGAAACTAGACTAGACTAGAGGGTGTGTCCCAGAAACTAGACTAGGACTAGAGGGTGTGTCCCAGATACTAGACTAGAGGGTGGTGTCCCAGATACTAGACTAGACTAGAGGGTGTGTCCCAGATACTAGACTAGACTAGAGGGTGTGTCCCAGATACTAGACTAGACTAGAGGGTGTGTCCCAGATACTAGACTAGACTAGAGGGTGTGTCCCCAGATACTAGACTAGACTAGAGGGTGTGTCCCAGATACTAGACTAGACTAGAGGGTGTGTCCCAGAAACTAGACTAGACTAGAGGGTGTGTCCCAGATACTAGACTAGAGGGTGTGTCCCAGATACTAGACTAGAGGGGTGTGTCCCAGGATACTAGACTAGACTAGAGAGTGTGTCCCAGATACTAGACTAGACTAGAGGGTGTGTCCCAGATACTAGACTAGACTAGAGGGTGTGTCCCAGATACTAGACTAGACTAGAGGGTGTGTCCCAGATACTAGACTAGACTAGAGGGTGTGTCCCAGAACTAGACTAGAGGGTGTGTCCCAGAAAACTAGACTAGAGGGTGTGTCCCAGATACTAGACTAGAGGGTGTGTCCCAGATACTAGACTAGAGGGTGTGTCCCAGATACTAGACTAGACTAGAGGGTGTGTCCCAGATACTAGACTAGACTAGAGGGTGGTGTCCCAGATACTAGACTAGACTAGAGGGTGTGTCCCAGATACTAGACTAGACTAGAGGGTGTGTCCCAGAAACTAGACTAGACTAGAGGGTGTGTCCCAGAAACTAGACTAGACTAGAGGGTGTGTCCCAGAAACTAGACTAGACTAGAGGGTGTGTCCCAGAAACTAGACTAGACTAGAGGGTGTGTCCCAGAAACTAGACTAGACTAGAGGGTGTGTCCCAGATACTAGACTAGAGGGTGTGTCCCAGATACTAGACAAGAGGGTGTGTCCCAGAAACTAAACTAGACTAGAGGGTGTGTCCCAGATACTAGACTAGAGGGTGTGTCCCAGATACTAGACTAGAGGGTGTGTCCCAGATACTAGACTAGACTAGAGGGTGTGTCCCAGATACTAGACTAGAGGGTGTGTCCCAGATACTAGACTAGACTAGAGGGTGTGTCCCAGAAACTAAACTAGACTAGAGGGTGTGACCCAGATACTAGACTAGAGGGTGTGTCCCAGATACTAGACTAGACTAGAGGGTGTGTCCCAGATACTAGACTAGAGGGTGTGTCCCAGAGACTAGACTAGACTAGAGGGTGTGTCCCAGATACTAGACTATAGTGTGTTTCCCAGAGACTATTTTAGACTAGAGGGTGTGTCCCAGATACTACACTAGACTAGAGGTGTGTCCCAGATACTAGACTAGAGGGTGTGTCCCAGATACTAGACTATAGTGTGTGTCCCAGAGACTATACTAGACTAGAGGGTGTGTCCCAGAAACTAGACTATAGTGTGTGCCCCAGAGACTATACTAGACTAGAGGGTGTGTCCCAGATACTAGAGTAGAGGGTGTATCACAGAAACTAGACTAGACTAGAGGGTGTGTCCCAGATACTATACTAGAGGGTGTGTCCCAGATACTAGACTAGACTAGAGGGTGTGTCCCAAATACTAGAGTAGAGGGTGTATCACAGAAACTAGACTAGACTAGACTAGAGGGTGTGTCCCAGATACTAGACTAGACTAGAGGGTTTTTCCCAGACACTAGACTTGACTAGAGGGTGTGTCCCAGATACTAGACTTGACTAGAGGGCGTGTCCCAGATACTAGACTAGAGCGTGTGTCCCAAATTGATCCCTACTGCTTACTTTGTACACTTCTTTTGACCACGGCCTATAGAGCTCTACTCAAAGGTAGTGCACTAATATAGAGAATAGTGTGTGTGAATTGTTAGTCAACCTTAACCTCTGACCTCTGGCCGGTTCAAAGCAACTGACCACTTTTTAGTAGAAATGTTTTAAAGGAGAAAAGAAAACCATCAAGCATCGTCTCTGTCGATCTCAACAGGACAATAAGTCTGTGACAAGCTCTCACCCACCCTCAGGTCCTCTCGATCACTGCCAAAACCCCTCCGAACCCAACGAGAGAGAGAGGAGGGGGGGGGGATGCGTAAATAAATGAAGAGATTGTGATACGCTAAATGGGTTT
>NW_022262637.1:544111-561611 GCF_002021735.2 Oncorhynchus kisutch | reverse complement strand
TAGACTAGGAAACACCCATAGAAATACACAACACCTAGACTAGTTAACACCCATAGAAATACACAACCCCTAGACTAGTTAACACCCATAGAAATACACAAAACCTAGACTAGTTAAACACCCATAGAAATACACAACACCTAGACTAGGCAACACCCATAGAAATACACAACACCTAGACTAGTGAACACCCATAGAAATACACAACACCTAGACTAGTGAACACCCATAGACATACAAAACACCTAGACTAGTTAAACACCCATAGACATACATAACACCTAGACTAGTTAAACACCCATAGACATACATAACACCTAGACTAGGCAACACCCATAGAAATACACAACACCTAGACTAGTTAACACCCATAGAAATACACAACCCCTAGACTAGTTAAACACCCATAGAAATACACAACACCTAGACTAGTTAACACCCATAGAAATACACAACCCCTAGACTAGTTACACCCATAGTGATTGTCATATTCGCGTAGGGTTTTGATGGCGTTATTGTTGTGTTGAGTAACACATGAATCTTAAATGTACTGTATCACATAGTGTCTGTGTCACGCCCTGACCTTAGTATTCTTTTGGTCTATTTATGCTAGCTAGCTGGCTAAAGCTATCCAACTGTCACGCCCTGACCTTAGTATTCTTTTGGTCTATTTATGCTAGCTAGCTGGCTAAAGCTATCCAACTGTCACGCCCTGACCTTAGTATTCTTTTGGTCTATTTATGCTAGCTAGCTGGCTAAAGCTATCCAACTGTCACGCCCTGACCTTAGTATTCTTTTGGTCTATTTATGCTAGCTAGCTGGCTAAAGCTATCCAACTGTCACGCCCTGACCTTAGTATTCTTTTGGTCTATTTATGCTAGCTAGCTGGCTAAAGCTATCCAACTGTCACGCCCTGACCTTAGTATTCTTTTGGTCTATTTATGCTAGCTAGCTGGCTAAAGCTATCCAACTGTCACGCCCTGACCTTAGTATTCTTTTGGTCTATTTATGCTAGCTAGCTGGCTAAAGCTATCCAACTGTCACGCCCTGACCTTAGTATTCTTTTGATCTATTTATGCTAGCTAGCTGGCTAAAGCTATCCAACTGTCACGCCCTGACCTTAGTATTCTTTTGGTCTATTTATGCTAGCTAGCTGGCTAAAGCTATCCAACTGTCACGCCCTGACCTTAGTATTCTTTTGGTCTATTTATGCTAGCTAGCTGGCTAAAGCTATCCAACTGTCACGCCCTGACCTTAGTATTCTTTTGGTCTATTTATGCTAGCTAGCTGGCTAAAGCTATCCAACTGTCACGCCCTGACCTTAGTATTCTTTTGGTCTATTTATGCTAGCTAGCTGGCTAAAGCTATCCAACTGTCACGCCCTGACCTTAGTATTCTTTTGGTCTATTTATGCTAGCTAGCTGGCTAAAGCTATCCAACTGTCACGCCCTGACCTTAGTATTATTTTGGTCTATTTATGCTAGGTGGCTAAAGCTATCCAACTGTCACGCCCTGACCTTAGTATTCTTTTGGTCTATTTATGCTAGCTAGCTGGCTAAAGCTATCCAACTGTCACGCCCTGACCTTAGTATTCTTTTGGTCTATTTATGCTAGCTAGCTGGCTAAAGCTATCCAACTGTCACGCCCTGACCTTAGTATTCTTTTGGTCTATTTATGCTAGCTAGCTGGCTAAAGCTATCCAACTGTCACGCCCTGACCTTAGTATTCTTTTGGTCTATTTATGCTAGCTAGCTGGCTAAAGCTATCCAACTGTCACACCCTGACCTTAGTATCCTTTGTTTTCTAGGTGTTATGGGTGTCTTTGGGTGTTTACTAGTCTAGGTGTTGTGTATGTCTATGGGTGTTAACTAGTCTAGGTGTTATGTATGTCTATGGGTGTTTAACTAGTCTAGGTGTTATGGGTGTCTATGGGTGTTACTAGTCTAGGTGTTGTGTATGTCTATGGGTGTTAACTAGTCTAGGTGTTATGGGTGTCTATGGGTGTTTACTAGTCTAGGTGTTGTGTATGTCTATGGGTGTTAACTAGTCTAGGTGTTATGGGTGTCTATGGGTGTTTACTAGTCTAGGTGTTGTGTATGTCTATGGGTGTTAACTAGTCTAGGTGTTATGGGTGTCTATGGGTGTTTACTAGTCTAGGTGTTGTGTATGTCTATGGGTGTTAACTAGTCTAGGTGTTATGGGTGTCTATGGGTGTTTACTAGTCTAGGTGTTGTGTATGTCTATGGGTGTTAACTAGTCTAGGTGTTATGGGTGTCTATGGGTGTTTACTAGTCTAGGTGTTATGTATGTCTATGGGTGTTTAACTAGTCTAGGTGTTATGGGTGTCTATGGTTGTTTAACTAGTCTAGGTGTTATGTATGTCTATGGGTGTTTTCTAGTCTAAGTGTTGTGTATGTCTATGGGTGTTAACTAGTCTAGGTGTTATGGGTGTCTATGGGTGTTTACTAGTCTAGGTGTTGTGTATGTCTATGGGTGTTAACTAGTCTAGGTGTTATGGGTGTCTATGGTGGTTTACTAGTCTAGGTGTTGTGTATGTCTATGGGTGTTAACTAGTCTAGGTGTTATGTATGTCTATGGGTGTTTTCTAGTCTAGGTGTTGTGTATGTCTATGGGTGTTAACTAGTCTAGGTGTTATGGGTGTCTATGGGTGTTACTAGTCTAGGTGTTGTGTATGTCTATGGGTGTTAACTAGTCTAGGTGTTATGGGTGTCTATGGGTGTTACTAGTCTAGGTGTTGTGTATGTCTATGGGTGTTAACTAGTCTAGGTGTTATGGGTGTCTATGGGTGTTAACTAGTCTAGCTGTTGTGTATGTCTATGGGTGTTAACTAGTCTAGGTGTTATGGGTGTCTATGGGTGTTTACTAGTCTAGGTGTTATGTATGTCTATGGGTGTTTAACTAGTCTAGGTGTTATGGGTGTCTATGGTTGTTTAACTAGTCTAGGTGTTATGTATGTCTATGGGTGTTTAACTAGTCTAGGTGTTATGGGTGTCTATCGGTGTTTACTAGTCTAGGTGTTATGGATGTCTATGGTGTTTAACTAGTCTAGGTGTTATGTATGTCTATGGGTGTTATCTAGTCTAGGTGTTATGTATGTCTATGGGTGTTTAACTAGTCTAGTTGTTATGTATGTCAATCAGAGGCAGGTGTTTATCGTTGTCTCTGATTGGGAACCATATTTAGGCAGCCATATTCTTTGAGTGTTTCGTGGGTGATTGTCCTTAGTGTCCTTGTTCCTGTCTCTGTGTTAGTTTACACTAGTATAGGCTGTTTCGGTTTTCGTTACGTTCAGTACGTTTATTGTTTTGTAGTGTTTGTGTTTAGTGTGTTTGTCATTAAACATGAATCGTAATCTACACGCCGCATTTTGGTCCGACTCTCCTTCACACCTAGAAAACCGTTACAGGCAGCCATATTCCTTGTATATTCCGTGGGTTATTGTCTATGTGTTAGTTGTCTGTGTCTGCACTTATCATATATAGCTTCACGTTCGTTTTGTAAGTTTGTTTAAATGTTCTTAGTTTCATTAAATAAGAAGATGTTTTCATCTCACGCTGAGCCTTGGTCTCATCCATAACAACAACGATCGTGACAGTCTGATTTGCCTAATAACCTTGGACTGAAACATATGCTTAAATCATACGCAGTGGATTATCACAGAAAGAACAAAGGCGACGATATACTTCACAAAACTCTCAAGATTACTTAAAAAAATATATATTTTGATAGTTATTAGTAATATTTTTGCTTCTGAAAAATGAAGAAAATTTCAATGCCATGAAGTCAATTATTGTTCGCTCTTTCTGAGGTAGAAAAAATCAAAAGAAGGAATCTCATTTGTTATGGATAGCTTGAAAACTCAACATCATTTCTTTGGGTTGGTCTTTTATCTTTGTTATAACTGGTTATAGCCCTGAGATCTGCCCGGGGCCAAAACACACTCGCTTTGGTAGTTGGTCTCATCAATAAATCACACAACCTTCATTCATCATTTCACACTGTAAGTTTAGGCAGAAAAGACAATACCAGCCTCATTCACAATGTCTTATTAAATCCCAAGTGGCACACTGTTCCCTAAATAGTGCACTAGGTTTGACCTGAGCCCCTATGGGACCAGAGCCACAATATAGAGAATAGGGTTCTGTTTGGGACACACCCAGTGTCATTGTTATGCTGTGGCATATAAAGCAATGTCGAGACTTCAACACAAGGTAGGATTAACATGAGCTCATCAAGACTTAAACACAAGGTAGGATTAACGTGAGTTCATCAAGATTTAAACACAAGGTAGGATTAACGTGAGTTCATCAAGACTTAAACACAAGGTAGGATTAACGTGAGTTCATCAAGACTTAAACACAAGGTAGGATTAACGTGAGTACATCAAGACTTAAACACAAGGTAGGATTAACGTGAGTTCATCAAGACTTAAACACAAGGTAGGATTAACGTGAGTTCATCAAGACTTAAACACAAGGTAGGATTAACGTGAGTTCATCAAGACTTAAACACAAGGTAGGATTAATGTGAGTTCATCAAGATTTAAACACAAGGTAGGATTAACGTGAGTTCATCAAGACTTAAACACAAGGTAGGATTAACGTGAGTTCATCAAGACTTAAACACAAGGTAGGATTAACATGAGTTCATCAAGACTTAAACACAAGGTAAGATTAACGTGAGTTCATCAAGACTTAAACACAAGGTAGGATTTACATGAGTTCATCAAGACTTAAACACAAGGTAGGATTAACATGAGTTCATCAAGACATAAACACAACGTAGGATTAACGTGAGTTCATCAAGATTTAAACACAAGGTAGGATTTACATGAGTTCATCAAGACATAAACACAACGTAGGATTAACGTGAGTTCATCAAGATTTAAAAACAAGGTAAGATTAACGTGAGTTCATCAAGACTTAACCCTATCAATCCTGAGTCCAGCGAAAATCATATTTTTATTTATCTGACTTGCATTTGTCCAGCCCTTATATTAAGCCTCACAGTGAAGTGACCTGGGATTTCCTATGATCTATGTAGAAGAACCCCTGACAGTATTATAGCCACTATGTCCTGCTATTTACTATGATCTATGTAGAAGAACCCCTTACAGTATTATAGACACTATGTCCTGCTATTTACTATGATCTATGTAGAAGAACCCCTGACAGTATTATAGACACTATGTCATGCTATTTACTATGATCTATGTAGAAGAACCCCTTACAGTATTATAGCCACTATGTCCTGCTATTTACTATGATCTATGTAGAAGAACCCCTGACAGTATTATAGACACTATGACCTGGGATTTAATATGATCTATGTAGAAGAACCCCTTACAGTATTATAGACACTATGTCCTGGGATTTACTATGGTCTACTATGTAGAAGAACCCCTTACAGTATTATAGACACTATGACCTGGGATTTACTATGGTCTTCTATGTAGAAAAGTCCCTTATACTAGACTCTAATATAAACCCTATACTTATACTTATACTACTTGTGAGCATCGTAGAGCAAAGCATAAACAGCTATTAATATTTTGTAGCTCAAACTATCTGGGCCTCTACAGACGTAGTTGTATAAAATACCCCCCCCCCCTCCCCGGAACCTTCCGGGATCCACCCTCGTCTCACAAACCCCGCTCTACCTCAGCCCCTCTAGAGGATAGTGGCATGTGGTCTGGAGAATGTGGTCACAGTTTAGGTTCCTCCAGCGTCACTACCACTACCACATCCAGCCCATTGACCGCATCCCAAACGCCCCCCCCTCCCCCTTATACCCTTCTGTAGTGCACTACCTTCGACAAGGCACAGGCAGTCGATTGGGACGTAGCCTTTTTATGGACAACTTGCAGGGAGCGAGGGATGGTTTCACACACTTTACAGTGTCCACACACACATATACATAGTAGGGAACATTTACCAAGGTTGGATGGACTTTAATGCCCCCCCCCCCCCCAGTTTGTTCTTTCAACATGATACACTACCTCTATTTGGTTAAAGGGTTTATATAGATATAGAGAGAATAGATATAGAGAGGAGAATAGATATAGAGAGGAGAATAGATATAGAGAGGAGAATAGATATAGAGTGAATAGATATAGAGAGAATAGATATAGAGAGGAGAATAGATATAGAGAGGAGAATAGATATAGAGAGGGAATAGATAGAGAGGAGAATAGATAGAGAGGAGAATAGATAGAGAGGAGAATAGATATAGAGAGGAGAATAGATATAGAGAGGAGAATAGATATAGAGAGAATAGATATAGAGAGGAGAATAGATATAGAGAGGAGAAAGTGAACATGTCCTGGGAAATCATCAACTGTACACTGAGTTGCCCCCCCCCCCCCACCACCACCAAAAGATAGTGTGATGATAACCATACAGTAAGTATTTCTGGATTCCTTTTTAACATTGTTTTTACTCAGCTAAGTGTTTCATTTACGTAACCTAAAGGATGACTGATTGATTGGCTCTTGTAATTAGACTACAACGTTTGTCGTCAAACACAGCCCCCCTGATTGGTTGAGCCTGATAGTGTCCCTGATCCTACAGGATCCAGTAAGCCTTCTTCTTCTCTGGTCCCCTGGACTTTAAGAGACTCTCTACTGGGCCAAGACAAGCTACTCATCATTAATATTAGGGGGAGTGGGAAATATGCATTTATTCAAGCCTGAATGATGGAGCGAGAGAGAGAGAGAGAGAGAGAGAGAGAGAGAGAGACACACAGAGAGACACAGAGAGACACAGACACAGACATAGAGAGACATAGAGAGAGAGAGACAGAGAGACAGAGAGAGACACAGACATAGAGAGACATAGAGAGAGAGAGACAGACATAGAGAGACATAGAGAGAGAAAGAGAGAGAGACAGAGAGAGAGAGACAGAGAGACAGAGAGAGACAGACATAGAGAGACAGAGAGAGAGAGACAGGGAGAGACAGAGAGACACAGACATAGAGAGACAGAGAGAGAGACAGAGAGACAGAGAGACAGAGAGATATAGAGACATAGAGAGAGAGACAGAGAGAGACAGAGAGACAGAGACACAGAGAGAGAGAGAGAGAGAGAGAGAGAGAGAGAGAGAGAGAGACAGACAGACAGAGAGAGACAAAGAGAGAGAGAGAGACAGAGAGAGAGTTGACAGAGAGAGAGTTGACAGAGAGAGACAGAGAGAGACAGAGACAGAGAGAGAGACAGAGAGAGACAGAGAGACAGAGAGAGACAGAGAGAGAGGTAACAGAGGAGTCCGGTCTTCTTTGATCCGATGTCTTTGATATAAAGTGCTGACATTTTGACCACAGGGTCTTAATCAGATCCACCACTGCAGTGGCTGCTCTCTGTTTACTTATTAAAGCTTGTTTACATAATTGGGCATCAAAGACTTCGATGGGTTACAGGAAACCCAAACTGCATCTCATTTCAGAATGAGTTCTACACATGAAAACACCCTTCAGATTGAAAAGCAGTGGAATGAAATAGTAACATGAAGTCAATTCCCCAAACTAACCAACCAACCAACTAACTAACTAACTGACGGACTGACGGACCGACTAACTAACTAACCAACCATCTAACTAACCAACCAACCAACCATCTAACTAACCAACTAACTAACTAACCAACCAACTAACACTAACCAACTAACCAACTAACCAACTAACCACTACCAACTAACCAACTAACCAACTAACTAACTAACTAACCAACTAACTAACTAACTAACTAACCAACTAACTAACCAGATAACTAACTAACTAACTAACTAACCAAGTAACTAACTAACTAACTAACTAATCAGCTAACCAACTAACCAGATAACCAACTAACTAACTAACCAACTAACTAACTAACCAACCCACCCACCCACACACCAACTAACTAACTAGCCAAACACATAGGATCTAGGCCCACTTTCAGGAAACGCTTGATATATTTTGATCCCCCCAAAAAAACATCAAAACTTTAAAAAGCCCAATGTGGACGACAACGGATGTGTTGTCTAGGTAATCAACGGATGTGTTGTCTAGGTAATCAACGGATGTGTTGTCTAGGTAATCAACGGATGTGTTGTCTAGGTAATCAACGGATGTGTTGTCTAGGTAATCAACGGATGTGTTGTCTAGGTAATCAACGGATGTGTTGTCTAGGTAATCAATGGATGTGTTGTCTAGGTAATCAACGGATGTGTTGTCTAGGTAATCAACGGATGTGTTGTCTAGGTAATCAACGGATGTGTTGTCTAGGTAATCAACGGACTGATACCATGCTGCAGTTACCTGAAGAGATGTGGAGAGGGTGGCTGGTGGCGTGCGTTGTCAGTGAGCTGTTTCCCTCCACACCAGATGGAATATCCATGGTAACTGAATGTCTGGCTGAGAGGGTGGCGGGTGGCCGGGGGCGTGGGGCCGGGGGCGTGGGGCCGGGGGCGTGCGTTGTCAGTGAGCTGTTTCCCTCCACACCAGATGGAATATCCATGGTAACTGAATGTCTGGCTGAGAGGGTGGCGTGGGGCCGGTGGCGTGGGGCCGGGAGCGTGGGGCCGGGGGCGTGGGGCCGGGGGCGTGGAGCCGGGAGCGTGGGGCCGGGGGCGTGGGGCCGGGGGCGTGGGGCCGGGGGCGTTGTCAGTGAAGTCCTTTGAAAATTAACCGGAAAAAAAAAATATTTAAAAAAGGGGTCAAAGGTTAAAACAGGTTAAAGAACAACAACATAACAACAACATAACAACAACATAACAACAACATAACAACAACATAACAACAACAACAACATATACAGCAGCTGGACGTCCCAAGTGTTTCAGAACAAACAAACGTTTGTGTTTGTTTCTTTGTAACGTCCATATTAAAGGATTAAAGGCCCAGAGAGTCTTATTGCCACAGACGTGAATTGGTTCTGAACTTCATTAAGCATTGCTAGAGGCCTAACGGTTCATCTTGCGAGTATCATTAGGCTTTAAATCAGTGTCAGAAAAGCATATTAAAATATGTCCAGGCATGTTTTACCCAGTGAGACGAGTCATGTTAATATGTATCTATTTGCATCTCTGGGTTGAAGCAGAGGAAGCAGAGGAAGCAGACGAAGCAGACGAAGCAGAGGAAGCAGAGGAAGCAGAGGAAGCAGACGAAGCAGAGGAAGCAGAGGAAGCAGAGGAAGCAGACGAAGCAGAGGAAGCAGAGGAAGCAGAGGAAGCAGACGAAGCAGAGGAAGCAGAGGAAGCAGACGAAGCAGGAGCAGGAAGCAGACAAGCAGACAAGCAGACGAAGCAGAGGAAGCAGAGGAAGCAGAGGAAGCAGAGGAAGCAGGAGCGAGAAGCAGACGAAGCAGAGGAAGCAGACGAAGCAGAGGAAGCAGACGAAGCAGAGGAAGCAGACGAAGCAGAGGAAGCAGAGGAAGCAGACAAAGCAGACGAAGCAGAGGCACTGTGTAGTGCTGTTGCCCTACAACCCTGTTGATTAGAAGTATTTGGTAGCTGGGTCAGAGTGAAGTACAACCCTGTTGATTAGAAGGGTTTGGTAGCTGGGTCAGAGTGTCAGATAACCCTGTTTATTAGAAGGGTTTGGTAGCTGGGTCAGAGTGAAGTAAAACCCTGTTTATTAGAAGGGTTTGGTAGCTGGGTCAGAGTGTCACATAACCCTGTTTATTAGAAGTATTTGGTAGCTGGGTCAGCTGGCCTCCGCTGAGTCTGCAGTTCATGAATATTTTAGAGTTGTTTTGTGAGGAGGGGAGGGATCTGAATTCAAGCTGAAGATGTAAAGTAGTAACAGACTTCTTTCCTTGTAAATATATCTTCTATAAAGAACGGAACGGAGGGGATCGTGCCTCCAACACCAATTTACCCCCGTCAGATCAATCCGGATTTTAACAAACCCGCTGTGTAAGTTCTACCGTGGCCCGTCCTCCCTCGAACAGTCAGCCAGGTCTTTGAAGAAGCATTTGTCCTGTCACTCCCGTCAAGGCAACTAAAGGCAAATCAGCCTCTATTGATCTCGCTTTAATCATTAGAAACCAGCTCATATTTATACTAAACCCTGATGTTAAACCAGGATGTGTAGGCAGGGACAGTCAGCTTGGGGCTTTAGTCAGACAGCTAAACAGAATCACATCCCTTCTTCTCGTGCGGATCTCCTTCGCAGTTAGTGTTCATTAAATGTATGAGTTTAGACACCACACCCCTTACAGTGACTGGCAATATACTTCATTATAATCATCTGCTTGTGGGTTGGATTTATTTCTCAGTCAAT
Source organism: Oncorhynchus kisutch (assembly GCF_002021735.2). Taxonomy (NCBI): domain Eukaryota; kingdom Metazoa; phylum Chordata; class Actinopteri; order Salmoniformes; family Salmonidae; genus Oncorhynchus; species Oncorhynchus kisutch. The sequence continues at coordinate 551,332 of NW_022262637.1, read as the reverse complement.
TTAAACGGATCAAAAGCACTGGGCCTCATTCTTCTAGGAGAGATAGAGAGACAGAGACAGAGAGAGAGAGAGACAGAGAGAGAGAGAGAGAGAGAGAGAGAGAGAGACAGAGAGAGAGACAGAGAGAGAGACAGAGAGAGAGAGAGACAGAGAGAGAGAGAGAGAGAGAGAGAGAGAGAGAGAGAGAGAGAGAGAGAGAGAGACTGAGACTGAGACTGAGACTGAGACTGAGACTGAGACAGAGAGAGAGAGAGAGAGAGAGAGAGACAGAGAGAGAGACAGAGAGAGAGACAGAGAGACAGAGAGAGAGACAGAGAGAGACAGAGAGAGACAGAGAGACAGAGAGAGACAGAGAGAGAGAGAGAGAGAGAGAGAGACAGAGAGAGAGAGAGAGAGACAGAGAGACGGAAGCAGCATGTCTTTCGAACAGGTCAGGGTTCCACAGCCGCAGGCAGAACAGTTGAAACTGGAGCAGCAGCACGGCCAGGTGGACTGGGGACAGCCAGGAGTCATCAGGCCAGATAGTCCTGATGCATGATCCTAGAGAACCTAAATTCACACTGGACACCAGATAAGACAGGAGAATTACAAGAAATATAACAGACTGACCCTAGCCCCCTGGCACATAGACTTTTGCAGCATAGATACTGGATGCAGAGATGGGGGGGGCTTGGGGACACTGTGGCCCTGTTCAACGATATCCCCAGACAGGGCAAACCAGGCAGGTTATAACCCCACCCACTTTGTCAAGGCAATGACCCCACACCATTAGAGGGACATCAACAGACCACCAATTGACTACCCTGAGACAAGGCTGAATATAAACCACAAAGCTCTCTCTCTATCACTCTCTCGCTATCACTATTTCCCTCTCTCGTTCTGTCTCTGTCACTCTCTACTCGCTCTCTCTCTCTCTCTCTCGCTCTCTCTTTGCCTCTCGCTCTCTCTGTCTCTCTCTACTCCCTCTCTCGCTCTCTCTCTCTCGTTCTCTCGTTCTCTCGATCTCTCTCTCTCTCTCTCTCTCTCTGAATGCTGTCTCGAACTCTGAATGCTGTCTCGACCTCGACCTCTGAACGCTGTCGCGAACTCTGAAGTCTTTCTCGACCTCTGAATACTGACTCGACCTCTGAATGCTGTCTCGACCTCTGAATGTTGTCTCGACCTCTGAATGCTGTCTCGACCTCTGAATGCTGTCTCGACCTCTGAATGCTGACTGGACCTCTGAATGCTGACTCGACCTCTGAATGCTGTCTCGACCTCTTAATGCTGACTCGACCTCTGAATGCTGTCTCGACCTCTGAATGCTGACTCGACCTCTGAATGCTGTCTCGACCTCTGAATGTTGTCTCGACCTCTGAATGCTGACTCGACCTCTGAATGCTGTCTCGACCTCTTAATGCTGGCTCGACCTCTGAATGCTGACTCGACCTCTGAATGCTGTCTCGACCTCTGAATGTTGTCTCGACCTCTGAATGCTGTCTCAACCTCTGAATGCTGACTCGACCTCTGAATGCTGACTCGACCTCTGAATGCTGACTCGACCTCTGAATGCTGACTCGACCTCTGAATGCTGACTCGACCTCTGAATGCTGTCTCGACCTCTTAATGCTGTCTCAACCTCTGAATGCTGACTCGACCTCTGAATGCTGACTCGACCTCTGAATGCTGACTCGACCTCTTAATGCTGTCTCGACCTCTGAATGCTGACTCGACCTCTGAATGCTGACTCGACCCCTGAATGCTGACTCGACCTCTGAATGATGACTCGACCTCTGAATGCTGACTCGACCTCTGAATGCTGACTCGACCTCTGAATGCTGACTCGACCTCTGAATGCTGACTCGACCTCTGAATGCTGACTCGACCTCTGCCATGCCAGAAGAACACCTTAAAGAACACCCTGCCATGCCAGAAGAACACCTTAAAGAACACACTGCCATGCCAGAAGAACACCTTAAAGAACACACTGCCATGTCAGAAGAACACCTTAAAGAACACACTGCCATGTCAGAAGAACACCTTAAAGAACACCTTAAAGAACACCCTGCCATGCCAGAAGAACACCTTAAAGAACCTCTTAAAGAACACCCTGCCATGCCAGAAGAACACCTTAAAGAACACCCTGCCATGCCAGAAGAACATCTTAAAGGACACCCTGCCATGCCAGAAGAACACCTTAAAGAACACACTGCCATGTCAGAAAGAGGACTCCGAGCCTTGTTCCTCTCTAGGATTCTGCATTTCTAGGAGTTGCTTCCGTGCTTCTACATCTGTATCGCTTGCTGTTTGGAGTTTTAGGCTGGCTCACTGTACAAGCACTTTGTGACATATGCTGATGTAAAAGGCTTTAAAAATAGATTTAAAATAGAGAGGGAGAGGGAGAGAGGGAGAGAGAGAGATAGGGAGAGGGAGAGAGAGGGAGAGGGAGAGGGAGAGGGAGAGGGAGAGGGAGAGGGAGAGGGAGAGGGAGAGGGAGAGAGAGAGAGAGGGAGAGAGGGTGAGGGTGAGGGAGAGGGAGAGAGGGAGAGGGAGAGAGAGGGAGAGAGGGAGAGGGAGAGAGAGAGAGAGAGAGAGAGAGAGAGAGAGAGAGAGAGAGAGAGAGAGAGAGAGAGAGAGAGAGAGAGAGAGAGAGAGAGACCTACGTTTGCATAACAGTTTCATACAACAAAAATCATGAGATGTGTTTTTTTGGGCTGTTCAGCTGTAGGTCTATTTCTTATCCATTTTGTCAACAGTTTTTTTTTTACATAACATCCTCTCAGTACTGCCTGTACTTTATAATGCACTTTGTGAACGAAGCATGTTCTCTACAGCTCTACATGCTGTGGAGTTCTGTTGCTGAATCATGAGATGGTTTGAATCTGCAGACGGGGGGGTTCTTTCTATTGTTGTCTGTTGACCGGTAGTCTCAGTGGGCTTCCTGAAAGGAGCGTCACAACCATCCAGGTTTGGAACCGTTCTGGTAACACAACATGAAAACCAGACAAATAATTACATTTTTTCAATGAACAGAAGATGAACCAGGGAAACAAGAGTGCTCCATACTGTTCTGAAAAAGAACCGTTATTTTCAAAAACATGGGAACCGGCAAAAAAATAATATATATATCTATTCCCCTGCCAAAACAAACACCTAAGTGCCTATGCAAAGCTCTCACTCTGTCACACAGTAACGTGGTCCAGTGTCAAACAGCTGAATATCTGAGCCACCTGCCCCTCCCACTCCGTTACCATAGGTTACTGTACTGACGTTACCATAGGTTACTGTACTGACGTTACCATAGGTTACTGTACTGACGTTACCATAGGTTACTGTACTGACGTTACCATAGGTTACTGTACTGACGTTACCATAGGTTACTGTACTGACGTTACCATAGGTTACTGTACTGACGTTACCATAGGTTACTGTACTGACGTTACCATACGTTACTGTACTGACATTACCATAGGTTACTGTACTGATGTTACCATAGGTTACTGTACTGACGTTACCATAGGTTACTGTACTGACATTACCATAGGTTACTGTACTGTACTATACTGGTTACTGTACTGATGTTACCATAGGTTACTGTACTGATGTTACCATAGGTTACTGTACTGTACTGGTTACTGTACTGATGTTACCATAGGTTACTGTACTGATGTTACCATAGGTTACTGTACTGATGTTACCATAGGTTACTGTACTGATGTTACCATAGGTTACTGTACTGACGTTACCATAGGTTACTGTACTGACATTACCATAGGTTACTGTACTGTACTGTACTGGTTACTGTACTGATGTTACCATAGGTTACTGTACTGATGTTACCATAGGTTACTGTACTGTACTGGTTACTGTACTGACGTTACCATAGGTTACTGTACTGATGTTACCATAGGTTACTGTACTGATGTTACCATAGGTTACTGTACTGATGTTACCATAGGCTACTGTACTGACGTTACCATAGGTTACTGTACTGACATTACTATAGGTTACTGTACTGACGTTACCATAGGTTACTGTACTGACGTTACCATAGGTTACTGTACTGATGTTACCATAGGTTACTGTACTGATGTTACCATAGGTTACTGTACTGACGTTACCATAGGTTACTGTACTGATGTTACCATAGGTTACTGTACTGATGTTACCATAGGTTACTGTACTGATGTTACCATAGGTTACTGTACTGATGTTACCATAGGTTACTGTACTGACGTTACCATAGGTTACTGTACTGGTTACTGTTCTGATGTTAACATAGGCTACTGTACTGATGTTACCATAGGTTACTGTACTGACGTTACCATAGGTTACTGTACTTATGTTATTCATTCCTGGAAGCTGAATTAGAACCCTCCGAGGCTTCGCGTTGTACTTTGTACCTCCAGTATTATTGTGCTGGTACACAACAGTTTAAATGTTTAGCTGTGCCTGGGCTTATACCCTTGAATGTCAGTTCTCCATCACCAACACACGTGGAGGCGGGTGTTAAAAGTGGTTAATGTCATTCCATGCCTGACATATGTCAAGTCACAACAATCAAATGTCCCCCCCCCCCCCCCCCCTCACACCAAAAGAAAACACCTCACGTTTAAACTGGTACGCTGGAGCCAATATGACTGACAGGTCTAATTTCCCTCTTTCAAATCTAAATTCTTGGTTTGATTACTATTCCCTTCTCAGAAATACATGTTCCTGCTTGTTCAGCATTTAGAGAAAAAAAATCCCCTTCAGTTGAATGTGAATCGTGACGAACAGCTTGGCACCTTGAAATCCGGTCGTCAGCGAACGTGATTTTCCTCGTACCGAACACGTGTTTCCGACCCCCCCCCCCAAAAAACAACCTTCAAGCCGAGATAAAAGGTGTCAAGGGAAAATATATGTAAATGCGAGGTTCTCTTCTTACAAGGTTTAAAGTTGCCCTCACAACCCCCTTCCACATCCCTTTTAAATCCCAATCAAGAATGACAATCTCATTAAATAGTCATTTTGTTCCTGTGAGCTGCTTGCCGTTGGATGAACATGGCAACCCCCCCCCCCCTCGCTCCCTTCACCCCCCCCTCCCTTCACCCCCCCCGTCCTTTCCTAAATCTAGCCTTGTGAGAAAAAAAAGTCCCTAATTGAAATGGCCAGGCGCGATGACCTTGGAATGGTAATCTAAAAGCCTGGGCGTTTATCTCCGTCGTGTCACCAGTTTAGCTTCTGTGCTACGATCAAACAGTAGCTGGGGAAGAAGCCAGACATCCATCAATCTGTCGCTGTCTGACCAAATGTGATTGATGGGAGGGTATCTCGGGAGCAATGTTATTTTAAACTGTCTAAAGACTACAAAAGGGGGTGGGGGGGGATGGAGAAGTGGGGGTGGTGAGTTAAACTTGCATCTTGGGAAAAAAAGGGAGAGAGAGGAGAGATAAAGAATAGAATGGAATAACGTGCGGAGGGTTTTTTATCATGAAGGGAACAGACTTGTTGTTGGTTGGGATTTGGTTCACCTGTATGCCAGGCTGGCTTGGCTGTCTTCCTAGTGGGTGTTGTTGCTGTATAGGTGGTGGGTGGGTCGTGTGGGGGGGGGGGGGGGGTGTTAAGGCCAATTCAAACTGAAGCTCGTTAAGAGCTGGCGAGGAATGTTTAAGAAACACAGCTCATTCTTACTAATTGTCTGTTGATTGATACGGAAGTAATCATGTATCAATATAAGACGACGTCGCTACGATCTTGTGTAATTACCAAGCAACGTGACTTAAAACATAGAGAAAGTACAAATATGAGGTGTTTACTCACCCCCCCCCGCCCCCACCGTATTCATGACGAACCCCCCCCCCCCGATAAAACCACCTTTTAGGTCGAGAACGAAGATTTTCAAATACCACGCAGATTATTTGGGATTGACAGAGGAGAGAAAAAGGGGAGGGAGGGGAGGGAGAGAACCCCGGGGGGAGATAAGAACCTGGAATCGATCATCAATCAGTTTAACCTTGCTTTTATAGCTCTTGTTATCTGCTGGAAGGAGCTCCCCTCTTGTCCAAAACAATGGCTGCTGCCGTCTATCCAGGCCATGCTGTGTAGTCTATTCCAGTCACTTAAAACCTCAGAGCTCCTGATTACGTATTGTCCCTTCAAGTGATATAATTAAACACACTCAATCTGCTATAATTGTGAGAGAAAAAAATAGCTAATAATAACACACATAGAATAATATTTTTTTTAATATATATTCCTTTAAAGTGATTGGCCCATATTATTCATTATTGTCTGGCTTACATTCAGTCTGACTAGCTATCTCCCCCTCTTGTCATTTTCCAACCACTGATTCACTGACCCTGAATGCTGGTTCATTTAGGCCCTGTGCCCACAGCAATATTCCAGCCATCTATCTATCGGGTTTGTTCTTCACTCTCTATGAGACGGGCCATAGAGACAAAAAAGGGGGCCTTGTGATCACAATAGCTCATTTACCTTCCAATTGGCAGGAGAGCTTGTCTCTCTCTTTCTCTCTCGCCGGCTCTATTGTCTTATCTAAGTGTCTCACAATTGGAAATGAAATGCATTGTATGTGGGGGGGGGGGAGAAGTCAAGTGACGAGTGTCAGACAGAAATGAAAGAGGCCTCTGAAAGGCTGTGTGTGTTTCTCTCTCTGTGCCAGGCGGTTTGACATGCTGCCTGTACAAATGTATTGGCTTCAGTCACCAGGGAGGGGCTGCTGTCCCCCCCCCCCCAGATGGGGTTGACATGCTGCCCATACAAATGTATTGACTTCAGTCACCAGGGAGGGGTTGCTGCCCCCCCCCCCCCCAGATGGGGTTGACATGCTGCCCATACAAATGTATTGGCTTCAGTCACCAGGGAGGGGTTGCTGCCCCCCCCCCCCCCCCCAGATGGGGTTGACATGCTGCCCATACAAATGTATTGGCTTCAGTCACCAGGGAGGGGCTGCTGTCCTCCCCCCCCAGATGGGGTTGACATGCTGCCCATACAAATGTATTGGCTTCAGTCACCAGGGAGGGGCTGCTGTCCTCCCCCCCCCAGATGGGATTGACATACTGCCTGTACAAATGTATTAGCTTCAGTCACCAGGGAGGGGCTGCTGTCCTGTTTTTCTAAGTCAAGGTAAGTTTACACTAAATTGCTCATCGGGAAGGTAATCACTGTTGGTCGTAAGTATGAACAGTCCAGCTGACAAATTGTGGACGTAAAACCACGAGCACGTAAGTACCTACCTAT
>NW_022262637.1:481611-539111 GCF_002021735.2 Oncorhynchus kisutch | reverse complement strand
GGTGGTGGAGGTGGTTATAATGGTGGTGGTGGAGGTGATGATGGTGGTGGAGGTGGTGGTGGTGGTTATAATGGTGGTGGTGTTGGTTATAATGGTGGTGGAGGTGGTTATAATGGTGGTGGTTATAATGGTGGTAGTGGAGGTGATGATGGTGGTGTAGGTGGTGGTGGTGGTGGAGGTGGTGGTGATGATGGTGGTGGTGGAGGTGATGGTGGTGATGGTGGTGATGATGGTGGTGGAGGTGGTGGTGGAGGTGGTTGTGGTGATGGTGGTGGAGCTGGTGGCGGAGGTGGTGATGGTGGTGGTGGTGGAGGTGGAGGTGATGATGATGATGGAGGTGGGGGTGGTGGAAGTGATGATGGTGGTAGTGGAGGTGGTGGTGGTGGTGGTGGTTATAATGGTGGTGGTGGTTATAATTGACTGTGCTGCTGCTCCAGTTTCAACTGTTCTGCCTTATTATTATTCAACCATGCTGGTCATCTATGAACATTTGAACATCTTGGCCATGTTCTGTTATAATCTCCACCCGGTACAGCCAGAAGAGGACTGGCCACCCCACATAGCCTGGTTCCTCTCTAGGTTTCTTCCTAGGTTTTGGCCTTTCTAGGTAGTTTTTCCTAGCCACCGTGCTTCTACACCTGCATTGCTTGCTGTTTGGGGTTTTAGGCTGGGTTTCTGTACAGCACTTTGAGATATCAGCTGATGTACGAAGGGCTATATAAATACATTTGATTTGATTTGATTTGATTTGGTGGTGATGGTGATTATAATGGTGGAGGTGGTGGTTATAATGGTGGTGGTGTTGGTTATAATGTTGTTGGTGGTGGTGGTGGTGGAGGTGGTGGTGGTGGTGATGATGATGTGGTGATGGTGATTGTGGTGGTGGTGATGATTATGATGGTGGTGATGGTGGTGGTGGTGGAGGTGGTGGTGGTGGTGGTTATAATGGTGGAGGTGGTGTTGGTGGAGGTGGTTCTGGTGGTGATGATGGTGGTGATGGTGATTGTGGTGGTGGTGATGGTGGTGATGGAGGTGGTGGTGGTGGTGGAGGTGGTGGTGGTGGTGGAGGTGGTAGTGATGTTGGTGGTGGTGGTTATAATGGTGGAGGTGGTGGTGGTGGTGGTGAGGATGGTGGTTATGGTGATTGTGGTGGTGGTGATGATTGTGATGGTGGTGGTGGTGGTGGTGGTTATGGTGGTGATGATGGTAGTGGTGGTGGTGATGGTGGTGGTGGTGACAGTGGTGGTGGTGGTGGTGGAGGTGGTGGTTATAATAGTGGAGGTGGTAGTGGTGGAGGTGGTGGTGGTGGAGGTGGTGGTTATAATAGTGGAGGTGGTAGTGGTGGAGGTGGTGGTGGTGGAGGTGGTGAGTGGTGGAGGTGGTGGTTGAGGTTGTGGTGGTGGTGGTGGTGGTGAGTGGTGGAGAGGAGGGGAGGGGGAGGGGGAGGAAACGGATAGGGATGAGGGATGGGAGGATTAATGTGTAATATAGTGAATTAATTATGCATATAATAGGTCTGAGGGAACTGTAATCCAAATTAATCATCAAAAACGCAGGAAATAAATATCAGAAGATGTGGTGTGTGTGTGTGTGTGTGTGTTTATATGTGTGTGTGTGTGTGTGTGTTTATATGTGTGTGTGTGTGTTTATATGTGTGTGTGTGTGTGTTTATATGTGTATATGTCTGTGTGTGTGTGTGTGTGTGTGTGTGTGTGTGTGTATATGTGTATATGTCTGTGTGTGTGTGTGTGTGTGTGTGTGTGTGTGTGTGCATGTGTGTGTGTGTGTGTGCATGTGTGTGTATATGTGTATATGTGTATATGTGTATATGTCTGTGTGTGTGTGTGTGTGTGTGTGTGTGTGTGTGTGTGTGTGTGTGTGTGTGTGTGTGTGTGTGTGCATGTGTGTGTGTGTGTGTGTGTGTGTGTGTGTGTGTGTGTGTGTGTGTGTGTGTGTGTGTGTGTGTGTGTGTGTGTGTGTGTGTGTGTGTATGCACCTTAAAAACACTGTTTATTGGGAAACACATAAGACATAATGACGCCTACACAAATGGCACATGATGAATGGAACAAGCCAGTCAAACTCAACACAATTATACCAGGCATTGAACCGCATCTGTCTCATTTCAGCACGCCAGTCAAGCTATATTAGTCCTCCTCCATGGAAATCCAATGCACCATTAAGACAAAGGCCCCACTAAACCACTTGTTCTCCCCTGTGTAGTGCACTACTTTTGACTAGGGCCCATAGGGAATAGGTCAAAAGCAGTGAAGTATATAGGGAATAGAGTGACATTTGGGATGCAAGGTTCTTTCTTTCGTTTGTGAGTCAGGTGTCGTCCATGTTTAGATTCAGGTCTGTCAGGTGTCGTCCATGTTCAGATTCAGGTGTCGTCCATGTTTAGATTCAGGTCTGTCAGGTGTCGTCCCTGTTTAGATTCAGGTCTGTCAGGTGTCGTCCATGTTCAGATTCAGGTGTCGTCCATGTTTCGATTCAGGTCTGTCAGGTGTCGTCCCTGTTTAGATTCAGGTCTGTCAGGTGTCGTCCATGTTTAGATTCAGGTGTCGTCCATGTTTAGATTCAGGCCTGTCAGGTGTCGTCCCTGTTTAGATTCAGGTCTGTCAGGTGTCGTCCATGTTTAGATTCAGGTCTGTCAGGTGTCGTTCATGTTTAGATTCAGGTCTGTCAGGTGTCGTCCATGTTTAGATTCAGGTCTGTCAGGTGTCGTCCCTGTTTAGATTCAGGTCTGTCAGGTGTCGTCCATGTTTAGATTCTGTCAGGTGTCGTCCATGTTTAGATTCAGGTCTGTCAGGTGTCATCCATGTTTAGATTCAGGTGTCGTCCATGTTTAGATTCAGGTCTGTCAGGTGTCGTCCATGTTTAGATTCAGGTCTGTCAGGTGTCATCCATGTTTAGATTCTGTCAGGTGTCGTCCATGTTTAGATTCAGGTCTGTCAGGTGTCGTCCCTGTTTAGATTCAGGTGTCGTCCATGTTTAGATTCAGGTCTGTCAGGTGTCGTCCATGTTCAGATTCAGGTCTGTCAGGTGTCGTCCATGTTTAGATTCAGGTGTCGTCCATGTTTAGATTCAGGTCTGTCAGGTGTCGTCCATGTTTAGATTCAGGTCTGTCAGGTGTCGTCCATGTTTAGATTCAGGTCTGTCAGGTGTCGTCCATGTTTAGATTCAGGTCTGTCAGGTGTCGTCCATGTTTAGATTCAGGTCTGTCAGGTGTCGTCCATGTTTAGATTCAGGTCTGTCAGGTGTCGTCCATGTTTAGATTCAGGTCTGTCAGGTGTCGTCCCTGTTTAGATTCAGGTCTGTCAGGTGTCGTCCATGTTCAGATTCAGGTGTCGTCCATGTTTAGATTCAGGTCTGTCAGGTGTCGTCCCTGTTTAGATTCAGGTCTGTCAGGTGTCGTCCATGTTTAGATTCAGGTGTCGTCCATGTTTAGATTCAGACCTGTCAGGTGTCGTCCCTGTTTAGATTCAGGTCTGTCAGGTGTCGTCCATGTTTAGATTCAGGTCTGTCAGGTGTCGTTCATGTTTAGATTCAGGTCTGTCAGGTGTCGTCCATGTTTAGATTCAGGTCTGTCAGGTGTCGTCCCTGTTTAGATTCAGGTCTGTCAGATGTCGTCCATGTTTAGATTCAAGTGTCGTCCATGTTTAGATTCAGGTCTGTCAGGTGTCGTCCATATTTAGATTCAGGTCTGTCAGGTGTCGTCCCTGTTAAGATTCAGGTGTCGTCCCTGTTTAGATTCAGGTCTGTCAGGTGTCGTCCATGTTTAGATTCAGGTCTGTCAGGTGTCGTCCATGTTTAGATTCAGGTCTGTCAGGTGTCGTCCCTGTTTAGATTCAGGTCTGTCAGGTGTCATCCATGTTTAGATTCAGGTGTCGTCCATGTTTAGATTCAGGTCTGTCAGGTGTCGTCCATGTTTAGGTTCAGGTCTGTCAGGTGTCGTCCGTGTTTAGATTCAGGTGTCGTCCATGTTTAGATTCAGGCCTGTTAGGTGTCGTCCCTGTTTAGATTCATGTCTGTCAGGTGTCGTCCATGTTTAGATTCAGGTCTGTCAGGTGTCGTCCCTGGTTAGATTCAGGTCTGTCAGGTGTCGTCCCTGGTTAGATTCAGGTCTGTCAGGTGTCGTCCATGTTTAGATTCTGGTCTGTCAGGTGTCGTCCATGTTTAGATTCAGGTCTGTCAGGTATCGTCCATGTTTAGATTCAGGTGTCATCCATGTTTAGATTCAGGTCTGTCAGGTGTCGTCCGTGTTTAGGATTCAACTTTCTTTCTTTCTAATCATTCTTGAATGTGTTAAAATACTTAGATTTGTTCACCTGCATAAAGCAACAACAGATTACAGCTGAGAAGAATACAAGAACATGTGTTCATTAAGTCGAAGATGTCATCAAATGAGGGAAACAGGAAGATCAGAGGAGACGATCATCTACACATTAAGTAGAAGATGTCATCTAATGAGGGAAACAGGACGACCAGAGGAGACGATCATCTACACATTAAGTAGAAGATGTCATCTAATGAGGGAAACAGGAAGATCAGAGGAGACGATCATCTACACATTAAGTAGAAGATGTCATCTAATGAGGGAAACAGGAAGACCAGAGGAGACGATCATCTACACATTAAGTAGAAGATGTCATCTAATGAGGGAAACAGGAAGATCAGAGGAGACGATCATCTACACATTAAGTAGAAGATGTCATCTAATGAGGGAAACAGGAAGATCAGAGGAGACGATCATCTACACATTAAGTAGAAGATGTCATCTAATGAGGGAAACAGGAAGATCAGAGGAGACGATCATCTACACATTAAGTAGAAGATGTCATCTAATGAGGGTAACAAGAAGATCAGAGGAGACGATCATCTACACATTTGCAATTTCAAAATCAAACTAAAAAGGTGAGATCGATAATCTCCTTGACTGAACACTGATCACATTATTGAATAATACTGTCCCATATCTGACTAGGTGAAGGATTCATCAGGCATCATCTGGTCTCACGGAGAACATCATATATCTGACTAGGTGAAGGATTCATCAGGTGTCATCTGGTCTCATGGAGAACATCACATATCTGACTAGGTGAAGGATTCATCAGGTGTCTGGTCTCATGGAGAACATCACATATCTGACTAGGTGAAGGATTCATCAGGTGTCATCTGGTCTCATGGAGAACATCACATATCTGACTAGGTGAAGGATTCATCAGGTGTCTGGTCTCATGGAGAACATCACATATCTGACTAGGTGAAGGATTCATCAGGTGTCTGGTCTCATGGAGAACATCACATATCTGACTAGGTGAAGGATTCATCAGGTGTCATCTGGTCTCATGGAGAACATCACATATCTGACTAGGTGAAGGATTCATCAGGCTTTATCTGGTCTCACAGAGAACATCAATTGAAAGATCATTCACCTTCGCCAAGAGAGTCATTGAGGAATGTGTCCCAAAGAGGACCCTATTCCCTATGAAGTGCACTACTTTAGACCAGAGCCCTATAGAACCCTATTCCCTATATAGTAAACTACTTTAGACCAGAGCCCTGTAGAACCCTATTCCCTATATAGTGCACTGCTTTAGACCAGAGCCCTATAGAACCCTATTCCCTATATAGTGCACTACTTTAGACCAGAGCCCTATAGAACTCTATTCCCTATATAGTGCACTACTTTAGACCCTATTCCCTATATAGTGCACTACTTTAGACCAGAGCCCTATAGAACTCTATTCCCTATATAGTGCACTACTTTAGACCCTATTCCCTATATAGTGCACTACTTTAGACCCTATTCCCTATATAGTGCACTACTTTAGACCCTATTCTATATATAGTGCACTACTTTAGACCCTATCCCCTATATAGTGCACTACTTTAGACCAGGGCCCTATAGAACCCTATTCCCTATATAGTGCACTACTTTAGACCAGGGCCCTATAGAACCCTATTCCCTATATAGTGCACTACTTTAGACCAGAGCCCTATAGAACCCTATTCCCTATATAGCGCACTACTTTAGACCAGAGCCCTATAGAACCCTATTCCCTATATAGTGCACTACCTTAGACCAGATCCCTACAGAACCCTATTCCCTATATAGTGCACTACTTTAGACCAGGGCCATATAGAACCTTATTCCCTATATAGTACACTACTTTAGACCGGAGCCCTATAGAACCATATTCCCTATATATAGTGCACTACTTTAGACCAGAGCCCTATAGAACCCTATTCCCTATATAGTGCACTACTTTAGACCAGAGCCCTATAGAACCCTATTCCCTATATAGTGCACTACCTTAGACCAGATCCCTACAGAACCCTATTCCCTATATAGTGCACTACTTTAGACCAGAGCCCTATAGAACCCTATTCCCTATATAGTGCACTACTTTAGACCAGAGCCCTATAGAACCCTATTCCCTATATAGTGCACTACTTTAGACCAGGGTCCTATAGAACCCTATTCCCTATATAGTGCACTACTTTAGACCAGAGCCCTATAGAACCCTATTCCCTATATAGTGCACTACTTTAGACCAGGGCCCTATAGAACCCTATTCCCTATATAGTGCACTACTTTAGACCAGGGCCCTATAGAACCCTATTCCCTATATAGTGCACTACTTTAGACCAGGGCCTTATATAACCCTATTCCCTATATAGTGCACTACTTTAGACCAGAGCCCTATAGAACCCTATTCCATATATAGTGCACTACTTTAGACCAGAGCCCTATAGAACCCTATTCCCTATATAGTGCACTACCTTAGACCAGATCCCTACAGAACCCTATTCCCTATATAGTGCACTACTTTAGATCCTTTCCCTATATAGTGCACTACTTTAGACCAGAACCCTATAGAACCCTATTCCCTATATAGTGCACTACTTTAGACCAGAGCCCTATAGAACCCTATTCCCTATATAGTGCACTACTTTAGACGCTATTCCCTATATAGTGCACTACTTTAGACCAGACCCCTATAGAACCCTATTCCCTATATAGTGCACTACTTTAGACCAGACCCCTATAGAACCCTATTCCCTATATAGTGCACTACTTTAGACCAGACCCCTATAGAACCCTATTCCCTATATAGTGCACTACTTTAGACCAGAGCCCTATAGAACCCTATTCCCTATATAGTGCACTACTTTAGACCCTATTCCCTATATAGTGCACTACTTTAGACCAGACCCCTATAGAACCCTATTCCCTATATAGTGCACTACTTTAGACCAGGACCCATACGGAATAGGGTGTAAATATGATGTCTAAAATATGTTTAATTCTAGTGTTATCTGCAGATGCCTGACACTCGGAGCCCTTGTATTCTAAACACAACTCAACAATACGGAAACAGCTCAAGGGTCAAGGGTCAAACCACGCCACACGCGGACAGGCTTCACATATTCAATTACATAATTACAGAGTATGTATTGAACGGGTATTTCTCACAGAGCCACGGTAAACCTACCGAGAAGACGATAACTCATTTAGCAGGTTTTACTAACTGCACTGAGATGGTAATGATAGATGTTGGATAATGCATGAGACAGGGTCTAGGCTGAACACATACAAGGAGAATCACAATTAAACACTGCTGTTACCACAGACAGACTGCTGTTACCACTACTTTAGACCAGAGCCCTATAGAACCATATTCCCTATAATTCTAGTGTTATCTGCAGATGCCTGACACTGAGATGTTAATGATTGATGTTGCATAATGCATGAGACAGGGTCTAGGCTGAACACATACAAGGAGAATCACAATTAAACACTGCTGTTACCACAGACAGACTGCTGTTACCACAGACAGACTGCTGTTACCACAGACAGGCTGCTGTTACCACAGACAGACTGCTGTTACCACAGACAGGCTACTGTTACCACAGACAGACTGCTGTTACCACAGACAGGCTGCTGTTACCACAGACAGGCTACTGTTACCACATACAGACTGCTGTTACCACAGACAGGCTGCTGTTACCACAGACAGACTGCTGTTACCACAGACAGACTGCTGTTACCACAGACAGACTGCTGTTACCACAGACAGGCTACTGTTACCACATACAGACTGCTGTTACCACAGACAGACTGCTGTTACCACAGACAGGCTACTGTTACCACATACAGACTGCTGTTACCACAGACAGACTGCTGTTACCACAGACAGACTGCTGTTACCACAGACAGACTGCTGTTACAACAGGCAGACTGCTGTTACCACAGACAGACTGCTGTTACCACAGGCAGACTGCTGTTACCACAGACAGGCTGCTGTTACCACAGACAGACTGCTGTTACCACAGACAGACTGCTGTTACCACAGACAGGCTGCTGTTACCACAGACAGACTGCTGTTACCACAGACAGACTGATGTTACCACAGACAGACTGCTGTTACAACAGGCAGACTGCTGTTACCACATACAGACTACGGTTACCACAGACCAACAGGCAGACTGCTGTTACCACAGACAGACTGCTGTTACCACAGACAGAATGCTGTTACCACAGACAGGCTGCTGTTACCACAGACAGACTGCTGTTACCACAGACAGGCTGCTGTTACCACAGACCAACAGGCAGACTGCTGTTACCACAGACAGGCTGCTGTTACCACAGACAGGCTGCTGTTACCACAGACCAACAGGCAGACTGCTGTTACCACAGACAGACTGCTGTTACCACAGACAGACTGCTGTTACCACAGACAGGCTGCTGTTACCACAGACAGACTGCTGTCACCACAGACCAACAGCCAGACTGCTGTTACCACAGACAGGCTGCTGTTACCACAGACCAACAGACAGACTGCTGTTACCACAGACGGACTGCTGTTACCACAGACCAACAGACAGACTGCTGTTACCACAGACCAACAGATGGACTGCTGTTACCACAGACAGACTGCTATTACCACAGACCAACCGACAGACTGCTGTTACCACAGACCAACAGACAGACTGCTGTTACCACAGACCAACATACAGACTGCTGTTACCACAGACAGACAGCTGTTAACCCAGACCAACAGACAGACAGCTGGTTAACAGAGGTCCAGATGGCTCTAGAAGCTGACCAGGTTGTTGTCTGATTGTAACGACCAGGTTAACAGAGGTCCAGATGGCTCTAGAAGCTGACCAGGTTGTTGTCGTATTGTAACGACCAGGTTAACATAGATAGACTACAACAGGCTAAAGCAGGAAGTGTGTCTGCAGGTTCAGGATAGACTACAACAGGCTAAAGCAGGCAGTATATCTGCAGGTTCAGGATAGACTACAACAGGCTAAAGCAGGCAGTATATCTGCAGGTTCATGATAGACTACAACAGGATAAAGCAGGCAGTGTATCTGCAGGTTCAGGATAGACTACAACAGGCTAAAGCAGGAAGTGTGTCTGAGCACCACCTTAGCTCTTTTCTCTCATCCCCCGCAGCGAGATAACACCTCCAGATATTGTTGGATTTGTCTACAGCTCTCCCTGACATACCTCTGTGAGAGGGAGAGAGAGAGAGAGAGAGAGAGAGAGAGAGAGAGAGAGAGAGAGAGAGAGAGAGAGAGAGAGAGAGAAACAGAGAGAGAAACAGAGAGAAACAGAGAGAAACAGAGAGAGAGAGAGACCTTTGCCAAGCTCTGCAGGGCAATCCTGGTATTTGCTTCTGATAAGGAGTCGGCCTCAAAACCTGGCAGTCTGAAAACCTGGCAGGCTGAAACCCTGGCAGGCTGGAAACCTGGCAGGCTACAGTGTTGGTATTGTGCTGCTGTGAATTGGTTCATCATTGAAAGAGTATGAGAATAACCACTGCATATACTTCAACTAGTAATTTAACTACATGTTGCAGTAGTTCGCTGGTAGTTTAAATAAATTCAAATCGTGGTTGTATATTCAGGAAAAAATTACTTTATTGCCATGTAGCAGTGTAGCTAACTACTGGAACTACACACTACTGTTTTACCATGTAGCGATGTAGCTAACTACTGGAACTACACACTGCTGTTTTACCATGTAGCAGTGTAGCTAACTACTGGAACTACACACCACTGTTTTACCATGTAGCGGTTTAGCTAACTACTGGAACTACACACTGCTGTTTTACCATGTAGCAGTGTAGCTAACTACTGGAACTACACACTACTGTTTTACCATGTAGCGGTGTAGCTAACTACTGGAGCTACACACTACTGTTTTACCATGTAGCGGTATAGCTAACTACTGGAACTACCAACTGCTGTTTTACCATGGAGCGGTATAGCTAACTACTGGAACTACACACTGCTGTTTTACCATGTAGCGATGTAGCTAACTACTGGAACTACACACTGCTGTTTTACCATGTAGCGGTATAGCTAACTACTGGACCTACACACTACTGTTTTACCATGTAGCATTGTAGCTAACTACTGGAACTACACAATACTGTTTTACCATGTAGCGGTGTAGCTAACTACTGGAGCTACACACTACTGTTTTACCATGTAGCGATGTAGCTAACTACTGGACCTACACACTACTGTTTTACCATGTAGCGATGTAGCTAACTACTGGAGCTACACACTACTGTTTTACCATGTAGCGGTATAGCTAACTACTGGAACTACACACTGCTGTTTTACCATGTAGCGATGTAGCTAACTACTGGACCTACACACTACTGTTTTACCATGTAGCGATGTAGCTAACTACTGGAACTACACACTGCTGTTTTACCATGTAGCGATGTAGCTAACTACTGGACCAACACACTACTATTTTACCATGTAGCGCTGTAGCTAACTACTGGAAATACACACTACTGTTTTACCATGTAGCGGTGTAGCTAACTACTGGAACTACACACTGCTGTTTTACCATGTAGCGGTATAGCTAACTACTGGAACTACACACTGCTATTTTACCATGTAGCGGTATAGCTAACTACTGGAGCTACACACTACTGTTTTACCATGTAGCGGTGTAGCTAACTACTGGAACTACACACTAATGTTTTACCATATAGCGGTGTAGCTAACTACTGGAACTACACACTGCTGTTTTACCATGTAGCATTGCAGCTAACTACTGGAGCTACACAATACTGTTTTGCCATGTAGCGATGTAGCTAACTAATGGAGCTACACAATACTTGTGAATAGGAAAGAACTCCTTTGTCTTCATCTGACCTGTGTAATTTTCACTTAAAACAGTGTTTGTGTTTAATTAGCTACATTAGACATTTAGTTAACCTCTGACTCCAGAGTAATCTGTTCTTGCAATTTGTAGTCTATGACAAATACAGATTTAGTAGTAACTTTAGTTCAGTAAACTATGTTAGGGTATCTTTAGTATGGTTTAACTTCTTCTTGTGAGAAGGGTAGCCTAGTGGTTAGAGTGTTGGACTAGTAACCGGAAGGTTGCGAGTTCAAACCCCCGAGCTGACAAGGTACAAATCTGTCATTCTGCCCCTGAACAGGCAGTTAACCCACTGTGCCTAGACCGTCATTGAAAATAAGAATGTGTTCTTAACTGAATTGCCTGGTTAAATAAAGGTACAAAAATAAATAAATTGTGTTGTTGGTAAACTGTATTTTTAGAGTAGCTTCCTCAACAATGCAAACGTACAGTAGATCAAGCCCACATGGTTAGCAATGCAAACGTACAGTAGGATCAAGCCCACATGGTTAGCAATGCAAACGTACAGTAGATCAAGCCCACATGGGTAGCAATGCAAACGTACAGTAGATCAAACCCACATGGTTAGCAATGCAAACGTACAGTAGGATCAAGCCCACATGGGTAGCAATGCAAACGTACAGTAGATCAAACCCACGTGGTTAGCAATGCAAACGTACAGTAGGATCAAACCCACATGGTTAGCAATGCAAACGTACAGTAGATCAAACCCACATGGTTAGCAATGCAAACGTACAGTAGATCAAGCCCACATGGGTAGCAATGCAAACGTACAGTAGATCAAACCCACATGGTTAGCAATGCAAACGTACAGTAGGATCAAGCCCACATGGGTAGCAATGCAAACGTACAGTAGATCAAACCCACATGGTTAGCAATGCAAACGTACAGTAGGATCAAACCCACATGGTTAGCAATGCAAACGTACAGTAGATCAAACCCACATGGTTAGCAATGCAAACGTACAGTAGGATCAAGCCCACATGGTTAGCAATGCAAACGTACAGTAGGATCAAGCCCACATGGTTAGCAATGCAAACGTACAGTATATCAAGCCCACATGGTTAGCAATGCAAACGCACAGTAGATCAAACCCACATGGTTAGCAATGCAAACGTACAGTAGGATCAAGCCCACATGGTTAGCAATGCAAACGTACAGTAGATCAAACCCACATGGTTAGCAATGCAAACGTACAGTAGATCAAGCCCACATGGTTAGCAATGCAAACGTACAGTAGGATCAAGCCCACATGGTTAGCAATGCACACGTAGTGTAGGATCAAGCCCACATGGTTAGCAATGCAAACGTACAGTAGGATCAAGCCCACATGGTTAGCAATGCAAACGTACAGTAGGATCAAGCCCAAATGGTTAGCAATGCAAACGTACAGTAGGATCAAGCCCACATGGTTAGCAATGCAAACGTACAGTAGGATCAAGCCCACATGGTTAGCAATGCAAACGTACAGTAGGATCAAGCCCACATGGTTAGCAATGCAAACGTACAGTAGGATCAAGCCCACATGGTTAGCAATGCAAACGTACAGTAGGATCAAGCCCACATGGTTAGCAATGCAAACGTACAGTAGGATCAAGCCCACATGGTTAGCAATGCAAACGTACAGTAGGATCAAGCCCACATGGTTAGCAATGCAAACGTACAGTAGGATCAAGCCCACATGGTTAGCAATGCAAACGTACAGTAGGATCAAGCCCACATGGTTAGCAATGCAAACGTACAGTAGGATCAAGCCCACATGGTTAACAATGCAAACGTACAGTAGGATCAAGCCCACATGGTTAGCAATGCAAACATACAGTAGGATCAAGCCCACATGGTTAGCAAAGCAAACGTACAGTAGGATCAAGCCCATATGGTTAGCAATGCAAACGTACAGTAGATCAAGCCCACATGGTTAGCAATGCAAACGTACAGTAGATCAAACCCACATGGTTAGCAATGCAAACGTACAGTAGATCAAGCCCACATGGTTAGCAATGCAAACGTACAGTAGGATCAAGCCCACATGGTTAGCAATGCACACGTAGAGTAGGATCAAGCCCACATGGTTAGCAATGCAAACGTACAGTAGGATCAAGCCCACATGGTTAGCAATGCAAACGTACAGTAGGATCAAGCCCACATGGTTAGCAATGCAAACGTACAGTAGGATCAAGCCCATATGGTTAGCAATGCAAACGTACAGTAGATCAAGCCCACATGGTTAGCAATGCAAACGTACAGTAGATCAAACCCACATGGTTAGCAATGCAAACGTACGGTAGATCAAGCCCACATGGTTAGCAATGCAAACGTACAGTAGGATCAAGCCCACATGGTTAGCAATGCACACGTAGAGTAGGATCAAGCCCACATGGTTAGCAATGCAAACGTACAGTAGGATCAAGCCCACATGGTTAGCAATGCAAACGTACAGTAGGATCAAGCCCACATGGTTAGCAATGCAAACGTACAGTAGGATCAAGCCCACATGGTTAGCAATGCAAACGTACAGTAGGATCAAGCCCACATGGTTAGCAATGCAAACGTACAGTAGGATCAAGCCCACATGGTTAGCAATGCAAACGTACAGTAGGATCAAGCCCACATGGTTAGCAATGCAAACGTACAGTAGGATCAAGCCCACATGGTTAACAATGCAAACGTACAGTAGGATCAAGCCCACATGGTTAGCAATGCAAACGTACAGTAGGATCAAGCCCACATGGTTAGCAATGCAAACGTACAGTAGGATCAAGCCCACATGGTTAGCAATGCAATAGTGGCCTTAGAGGCTCAGTGGGGGCAGTGTTTGCACAGGCAGCCCAATTCTGATCTATTTTTCAACTAACTGGTCTTTTTGACCAATCAGAACAGCTCTTTCGCCCCAAATAATTGGTCAAACAAATTCTAATTTGTCTGCCTGTATGAAGGCGGACATCTGTCATTGTTTGGTAATTGAATACTGACAATGTGTCCTGAATGGCACCCTCTGTTCCTTATATTCCCATTGGGCCCTGGTTAAAGTAGTGCACTGAATAGGGAATAGGGTGCCATTTGGAATGCATGAACCCTTGCATACTAACCGTTGTTGCTGTTCTTACTGCTTCTGCATGCGACTGCCACCTTCGCTCTAATCTTATAGGCTGCTGATCACTAGTAATTTTCCACCTGACCAAATCATTTTGTCCTGATCCTGTTCTTCCCACACCGAGACTCCTCTGGTACATGTCACTGTGGCGGTAGCCTGCTGCTTTGTGTTTGTCTCGTATGCTAATCGTGTTATGTATGCATCCTCCACTCCCCTCCCTCTATCCCTCTCTCCCTCCCTCCCTCTGTGCCTCCTTGCCTACTCCCTCCCTCCCTCTAACCCTCCCTCATCCCTCTATCCCTCTACCTCTCCATCCCTCTATCCCTCCCTCCCTCTGTTCCTCTCTCCCTCCCTCCCTCCCTCTGTGCCTCCTTGCCTACCTCCCTCCCTTCCTCTATCCCTCCCTCATCCCTCTATCCCTCTACCTCTCCATCCCTCCATCCCTCTGTGCCTCTCTCCCTCCCTTCCTCTATCCCTCCCTCATCCCTCTATCCCTTCCTATGTCCCTCCCTCTGTCTCTCTGTCCTTCTATACATCCATCCCTCCATCCTTCTACCTCTTCTTCCCTCTACCCCTCTACCTCTCGATCCCTCTATCCCTCCCTCTATCCCTCCCTCTATCCCTCCCTCTATCCCTCCCTCATCCCTCCATCCCTCCCTCTATCCCTCCCTCCCTCCCTCCCTCATCCCTATATCCCTCTCTCCTTCTATATCTCCCTCCCTCCATCCATCTCTCTGTCCTTCTATTCGGCGATCACTCGATCCCTCTATCCCTCTACCTCTCCATCCCTCTACCGCTCCATCCCTCTATCCCTCTATCCCTCTACCTCTCCATCCCTCTACCTCTCCATCCCTCTACCCCTCCATCCCTCTACCCCTCTACCTCTCCATCCCTCTACCTCTCCATCCCTCTACCGCTCCATCCCTCTATCCCTCTACCTCTCCATCCCTCTACCTCTCCATCCCTCTACCTCTCCATCCCTCTATCCCTCTACCTCTCCATCCCTCTACCTCTCCATCCCTCTACCTCTCCATCCCTCTATCCCTCTACCTCTCCATCCCTCTACCTCTCCATCCCTCTACCTCTCCATCTCTCTATCCCTCTACCTCTCCATCCCTCTACCTCTACCTCTCCATCCCTCTACCTCTCCATCCCTCTATCCCTCTACCTCTCCATCCCTCTATCCCTCTATCCCTCTACCCATCCATCCCTCTACCTCTCCATCCCTCTACCTCTCCATCCCTCTATCCCTCTACCTCTCCATCCCTCTACCTCTCCATCCCTCTACCTCTCCATCCCTCTACCGCTCCATCCCTCTACCGCTCCATCCCTCTATCCCTCTATCTCTCCATCCCTCTATCCCTCTCTCTCCATCCCTCCATCCCTTTATCCCTCTATCTCTCCATCTCTCCATCTCTCCATCCCTCTACCTCTCAATCCCTCTACCCATCCATCCCTCTACCTCTCCATCTCTCCATCCCTCTACCTCTCCATCCCTCTATCCCTCTATCTCTCCATCCCTCTATCCCTCTCTCTCCATCCCTCTATCCCTCTACCCATCCATCCCTCTATCTCTCCATCCCTCTACTGCTCCATCCCTCTATCCCTCTACCTCTCCATCCCTCTATGTCTCATCCCTCTATCCCTCTACCCATCCATCCCTCTACCTCTCCATCCCTCTATCCCTCTATCTCTCCATCCCTCTATCCCTCTACCCATCCATCCCTCTATCCCTCTACCTCTCCATCCCCTACCTCTCCATCCCTCCCTCCATCCCTCCCTCTATCCTACCATGCAGGATTATGAGAGACTCCCAGTGCAGTGGACCTATTGTTCTCTCCCACTGACAAGAAACAAGGACACGTCCTGTTGACAGAGGACACAGCCTGTTGATAGAGGACACATCCTGTTGACAGAGGACACAGCCTGTTGACAGAGGACACAGCCTGTTGATAGAGGACACAGCCTGTTCAGAGAGGACATAGCCTGTTGACAGAGGACACAGCCTGTTGACAGAGGACACAGCCTGTTCACAGAGGACACGGCCTGTTGACAGAGGACACATCCTGTTGACAGAGGACACATCCTGTTGACAGAGGACACATCCTGTTGACAGAGGGCACAGCCTGTTGACAGAGGACACGGCCTGTTCAGAGAGGACATGGCCTGTTCAGAGAGGACACGGCCAGTTCAGAGAGGACACGGCCAGTTCAGAGAGGACACGGCCAGTTCAGAGAGGACACGGCCAGTTCACTGAGGACACGGCCTGTTCCGAGAGGACACAGCCAGTTCAGAGAGGACACGGCCTGTTGACAGAGGACACGGCCTGTTAGAGTACACGGCCTGTTGATAGAGGACACGGCCTGTTCAGAGAGGACACGGAAGACATTGTTCATGGAGGACACGGCCTGTTGACAGAGGACACAGCCTGTTGAAAGAGGACACGGCCTGTTCAGAGAGGACACGGAAGACATTGTTCATGGAGGACACGGCCTGTTGACAGAGGACACAGCCTGTTGAAAGAGGACACGGCCTGTTCAGAGAGGACACGGAAGACATTGTTCATGGAGGACACGGCCTGTTGACAGAGGACACGGCCTGTTGACAGAGGACACAGCCTGTTGACAGAGGACACAGCCTGTTGACAGAGGGCACAGCCTGTTGACAGAGGACGCAGCCTGTTGACAGAGGACATGGCCTGTTGACAGATGACACGGCCTGTTGACAGAGGACACATCCTGTTGACAGAGGACACATCCTGTTGACAGAGGACACATCCTGTTGACAGAGGACACAGCCTGTTGACAGAGGACACGGCCTGTTGACAGAGGACAAATCCTGTTGACAGAGTACACGGCCTGTTGACAGAGGACACGGCCTGCTGACAGAGGACACGGCCTGTTGACAGAGGACATGGCCTGTTGACAGAGGTCACAGCCTGTTGACAGAGGACACGTCCTGTTGACAGAGGACATGGCCAGTTCAGAGAGGACACAGCCTGTTGACAGAGGACACGTCCTGTTGACAGAGGACACGGCCAGTTCAGAGAGGACACGGCCAGTTCAGAGAGGACACAGCCTGTTGACAGAGGACACGTCCTGTTGACAGATGACACAGCCTGTTGACAGAGGACACAGCCTGTTGACAGAGGACACAGCCTGTTGACAGAGGACATGGCCTCTTCACAAATGACGGCCTGTTTACAAAGGAGAGACATGCTGTTATCAAGATGGCTCGTGAAATATGCAGTGTTAAGTTTTGTCCAGGAGACAAAAAGTGATTGAATATGATTCACCAATGTTAAATAGCTGCTGACCAATGAAACACCTGACTTTGTTGTGAAATACCTCTCCTAAGTGGTTGTACTGTCTAGGAAGAACAACAACAACAACAACAACAAGAGAATAACAGTCTACTCACTACTTTCATCCAATCACCATTCCGTTGGAAAGCGTCCTCCCACAGTTGACTGTCTGTCTCTTCTCTGTCATGGCTCAGTGGACCGTGTTCTTGTTGTGTAAGAGGCCAGCGTAAAGCTGATTGGCTCAAAACAGTCAAAGATGAGAGTGAATATAAGATTAGGAGTCACAACAAAGAAGCAGCCCCCCCCCCATTCAGAACACATAGCATCATAATAGAACTAGAGGTATGGGATAACGTGTGGTTGGAATCAGCTCCTCCCCCCTTTAGAACACATAGCATCATAATAGAACTAGAGGTATGGGATAACGTGTGGTTGGAATAAGCTCCTCCCCCCTTTAGAACACATAGCATCATAATAGAACTAGAGGTATGGGATAACGTGTGGTTGGAACCAGCCCCCCCCCCCCCTTTAGAACACATAGCATCATAATAGAACTAGAGGTATGGGATAACGTGTGGTTGGAATCAGCCCCCCCCCCCTTTAGAACACATAGCATCATAATAGAACTAGAGGTATGGGATAACGTGTGGTTGGAATCAGCTCCCCCCCCTTTAGAACACATAGCATCATAATAGAACTAGAGGTATGGGATAACGTGTGGTTGGAATCAGCCCCCCCTCCCCCCTTTAGAACACATAGCATCATAATAGAACTAGAGGTATGGGATAACGTGTGTTTGGAATCAGCCCCCCCCCCCCCTTTAGAACACATAGCATCATCATAGAACTAGAGGTATGGGATAACGTGAGGTTGGAATCAGCCCCCCCCTTTAGAACACATAGCATCATAATAGAACTAGAGGTATGGGATAACGTGTGGTTGGAATCAGCCCCCCCCCTTTAGAACACATAGCATCATCATAGAACTAGAGGTATGGGATAACGTGTGGTTGGAATCAGCCCCCCCCCCCTTTAGAACACATAGCATCATAATAGAACTAGAGGTATGGGATAACGTGTGGTTGGAATCAGCCCCCCCCCCCCTTTAGAACACATAGCATCATAATAGAACTAGAGGTATGGGATAACGTGTGGTTGGAATCAGCCCCCCCCCCCCCTTTAGAACACATAGCATCATAATAGAACTAGAGGTATGGGATAACGTGCGGTTGGAATCAGCTCCCCCCCCCCCCCCTTTAGAACACATAGCATCATAATAGAACTAGAGGTATGGGATAACGTGTGGTTGGAACCAGCCCCCCCTCCCTTTAGAACACATAGCATCATAATAGAACTAGAGGTATGGGATAACGTGTAGTTGGAATCAACTCCCCCCTTTAGAACACATAGCATCATAATAGAACTAGAGGTATGGGATAACGTGTGGTTGGAATCAGCCCCCCCCTTTAGAACACATAGCATCATAATAGAACTAGAGGTATGGGGTAACGTGTGGTTGGAATCAGCCCCCCCCCCCCCCCCTTTAGAACACATAGCATCATAACAGAACTAGAGGTATGGGATAACGTGTGATTGGAATCAGCCCCCCCCCTTTAGAACACATAGCATCATAATAGAACTACAGGTATGAGATAACGTGTGGTTGGAATCAGCCCCCCCCCCCTTTAGAACACATAGCATCATAATAGAACTAGAGGTATGGGATAACGTGCGGTTGGAATCAGCTCCCCCCCCTCCCCCCTTTAGAACACATAGCATCATAATAGAACTAGAGGTATGGGATAACGTGTGGTTGGAACCAGCCCCCCCCTCCCTTTAGAACACATAGCATCATAATAGAACTAGAGGTATGGGATAACGTGTGGTTGGAATCAGCTCCCCCCTTTAGAACACATAGCATCATAATAGAACTAGAGGTATGGGATAACGTGTGGTTGGAATCAGCCCCCCCCTTTAGAACACATAGCATCATCATCATAGAACTAGAGGTATGGGATAACGTGTGGTTGGAATCACCCCCCCCCCCCCCTTTAGAACACATAGCATCATAATAGAACTAGAGGTATGAGATAACGTGTGGTTGGAATCAGCCCCCCCCCCCCCCCCCCCTTTAGAACACATAGCATCATAATAGAACTAGAGGTATGGGATAACGTGTGGTTGGAATCAGCCCCCCCCCTTTAGAACACATAGCATCATAATAGAACTAGAGGTATGGGGTAACGTGTGGTTGGAATCAGCCCCCCCCCCCCTTTAGAACACATAGCATCATAACAGAACTAGAGGTATGGGATAACGTGTGATTGGAATCAGCCCCCCCCCCTTTAGAACACATAGCATCATAATAGAACTAGAGGTATGAGATAACGTGTGTTTGGAATCAGCCCCCCCCCTTTAGAACACATAGCATCATAATAGAACTAGAGGTATGGGATAACGTGTGGTTGGAATCAGCCCCCCCCCTTTAGAACACATAGCATCATAATAGAACTAGAGGTATGGGGTAACGTGTGGTTGGAATCAGCCCCCCCCCCCCCTTTAGAACACATAGCATCATAACAGAACTAGAGGTATGGGATAACGTGTGATTGGAATCAGCCCCCCCCCTTTAGAACACATAGCATCATAATAGAACTAGAGGTATGAGATAACGTGTGTTTGGAATCAGCCCCCCCCCCTTTAGATCACATAGCATCATAATAGAACTAGAGGTATGGGATAACGTGTGGTTGTAATCAGCCCCCCCCCTTTAGAACACATAGCATCATAATAGAACTAGAGGTATGGGATAACGTGTGGTTGGAATCAGCCCCCCCCCTTTAGAACACATAGCATCATAATAGAACTAGAGGTATGGGATAACGTGTGGTTGGAATCAGCTCCCCCCCCCCTTTAGAACACATAGCATCATAATAGAACTAGAGGTCTGGGATAACGTGTGGTTGGAATCAGCTCCTCCCCCTTTAGAACACATAGCATCATAATAGAACTAGAGGTATGGGATAACGTGTGGTTGGAATCAGCCCCCCCCTTTAGAACACATAGCATCATAATAGAACTAGAGGTATGGGGTAACGTGTGGTTGGAATCAGCCCCCCCCCCCTTTAGAACACATAGCATCATAACAGAACTAGAGGTATGGGATAACGTGTGATTGGAATCAGCCCCCCCCCCTTTAGAACACATAGCATCATAATAGAACTAGAGGTATGAGATAACGTGTGTTTGGAATCAGCCCCCCCCCTTTAGAACACATAGCATCATAATAGAACTAGAGGTATGGGATAACGTGTGGTTGTAATCAGCCCCCCCCCCCTTTAGAACACATAGCATCATAATAGAACTAGAGGTATGGGATAACGTGTGGTTGGAATCAGCCCCCCCCCCTTTAGAACACATAGCATCATAATAGAACTAGAGGTATGGGATAACGTGTGGTTGGAATCAGCTCCCCCCCCTTTAGAACACATAGCATCATAATAGAACTAGAGGTATGGGGTAACGTGTGGTTGGAATCAGCCCCCCCCCCCCCCTTTAGAACACATAGCATCATAATAGAACTAGAGGTATGGGATAACGTGTGGTTGGAATCAGCCCCCCCCCCCCTTTAGAACACATAGCATCATAATAGAACTAGAGGTATGGGATAACGTGTGGTTGGAATCAGCCCCCCCCCCCCCCCCCCCTTTAGAACACATAGCATCATAATAGAACTAGAGGTATGGGATAACGTGTGGTTGGAATCAGCCCCCCCCTTTAGAACACATAGCATCATAATAGAACTAGAGGTATGGGATAACGTGTGGTTGGAATCAGCCCCCCCCCCCTTTAGAACACATAGCATCATAATAGAACTAGAGGTATGGGATAACGTGTGGTTGGAATCAGCCCCCCCCCCTTTAGAACACATAGCATCATAATAGAACTAGAGGTATGGGATAACGTGTGGTTGGAATCAGCCCCCCCCCCCCTTTAGAACACATAGCATCCTAATAGAACTAGAGGTATGGGATAACGTGTGGTTGGAATCAGCCCCCCCCCCCTTTAGAACACATAGCATCATAATAGAACTAGAGGTATGGGATAACGTGTGGTTGGAATCAGCCCCCCCCCCCCCTTTAGAACACATAGCATCAAAATAGAACTAGAGGTATGGGATAACGTGTGGTTGGAATCAGCCCCCCCCCCCCTTTAGAACACATAGCATCCTAATAGAACTAGAGGTATGGGATAACGTGTGGTTGGAATCACTTTGAAGATGAATAAAGTAAAATTATATTTCCACTACTTTGATTCTTCAGTGTTTCCCTGTTTGATCATTTCTAGATTCAAATATTAAAGAAATAAGAAACGTGTGCCTTCTTTATTTGGTATTGACTCTTATTTGCATATAATATCTAACACATACTTTAGAATATGATTTTAAAAAATAAATATTCTTTGTCGTATTCAATATACTTCGTTTTGTGAACGCCTCCTCCAAAAGAAACCTGTGTCTACCACCGATGTCCTCTGACCCTCATAGACCTCAGCCAGGGGTAACTTCTACCACTGATGTCCTCTGACCCTCATAGACCTCAGCCAGGGGTAACTTCTACCACTGATGTCTTCTGACCCTCATAGACCTCAGCCAGGGGTAACTTCTACCACTGATGTCCTCTGACCCTCAGCCAGGGGTAACTTCTACCACTGATGTCCTCTGACCCTCAGCCAGGGGTAACTTCTACCACCGATGTCCTCTGACCCTCATAGACCTCAGCCAGGGGTAACTTCTACCACCGATGTCCTCTGACCCTCATAGACCTCAGCCAGGGTAACTTCTACCACCGATGTCCTCTGACCCTCATAGACCTCAGCCAGGGGTAACTTCTACCACTGATGTCCTCTGACCCTCAGCCAGGGGTAACTTCTACCACTGATGTCCTCTGACCCTCATAGACCTCAGCCAGGGGTAACTTCTACCACCGATGTCCTCTGACCCTCATAGACCTCAGCCAGGGGTAACTTCTACCACTGATGTCCTCTGACCCTCATAGACCTCAGCCAGAGGTAACTTCTACCACTGATGTCCTCTGACCCTCATAGACCTCAGCCAGGGGTAACGTCTACCACTGATGTCCTCTGACCCTCATAGACCTCAGCCAGGGGTAACTTCTACCACTGATGTCCTCTGACCCTCATAGACCTCAGCCAGGGGTAACGTCTACCACTGATATCCTATGACCCTCATAGACCTCAGCCAGGGGGTAACTTCTACCACTGATGTCCTCTGACACTCATAGACCTCAGCCAGGGGTTACTTCTACCACTGATGTCCTCTGACCCTCAGCCAGGGGTAACTTCTACCACTGATGTCCTCTGACCCTCAGCCAGGGGGTAACTTCTACCACTGATGTCCTCTGACCCTCAGCCAGGGGTAACTTCTACCACTGATGTCCACTGACCCTCATAGACCTCAGCCAGGGGTTACTTCTACCACTGATGTCCTCTGACCCTCATAGACCTCAGCCAGGGGGTAACTTCTACCACTGATGTCCTCTGACCCTCATAGACCTCAGCCAGGGGTGACTTCTACCACTGATGTCCTCTGACCCTCATAGACCTCAGCCAGGGGTAACTTCTACCACTGATGTCCTCTGACCCTCATAGACCTCAGCCAGGGGTAACTTCTACCACTGATGTCCTCTGACCCTCAGCCAGGGGTAACTTCTACCACTGATGTCCTCTGACCCTCAGCCAGGGGTAACTTCTACCACCGATGTCCTCTGACCCTCATAGACCTCAGCCAGGGGTAACTTCTACCACCGATGTCCTCTGACCCTCATAGACCTCAGCCAGGGTAACTTCTACCACCGATGTCCTCTGACCCTCATAGACCTCAGCCAGGGGTAACTTCTACCACTGATGTCCTCTGACCCTCAGCCAGGGGTAACTTCTACCACTGATGTCCTCTGACCCTCATAGACCTCAGCCAGGGGTAACTTCTACCACCGATGTCCTCTGACCCTCATAGACCTCAGCCAGGGGTAACTTCTACCACTGATGTCCTCTGACCCTCATAGACCTCAGCCAGGGGTAACGTCTACCACTGATGTCCTCTGACCCTCATAGACCTCAGCCAGGGGTAACTTTTTCCACTGATGTCCTCTGACCCTCATAGACCTCAGCCAGGGGTAACTTTTACCACTGATGTCCTCTGACCCTCATAGACCTCAGCCAGGGGTAACGTCTACCACTGATGTCCTCAGACCCTCATAGACCTCAGCCAGGGGTAACGTCTACCACTGATGTCCTCTGACCCTCATAGACCTCAGCCAGGGGTAACTTTTACCACTGATGTCCTCTGACCCTCATAGACCTCAGCCAGGGGTAACTTTTTCCACTGATGTCCTCTGACCCTCATAGACCTCAGCCAGGGGTAACGTCTACCACTGATGTCCTCTGACCCTCATAGACCTCAGCCAGGGGTAACGTCTACCACTGATGTCCTCTGACCCTCATAGACCTCAGCCAGGGGTAACTTTTACCACTGATGTCCTCTGACCCTCATACACCTCAGCCAGGGGTTACTTCTACCGCTGATGTCCTCTGACCCTCAGCCAGGGGTAACTTCTACCACTGATGTCCTCTGACTCTCAGCCAGGGGGTAACTTCTACCACTGATGTCCTCTGACCCTCATAGACCTCAGCCAGGGGGCAACTTCTACCACTGATGTCGTCTGACTCTCATAGACCTCAGCCAGGGGTAACGTCTACCACTGATGTCCTCTGACCCTCATAGACCTCAGCCAGGGGTAACTTCTACCACTGATGTCCTCTGACCCTCATAGACCTCAGCCAGGGGTAACGTCTACCACTGATGTCCTCTGACCCTCATAGACCTCAGCCAGGGGGTAACTTCTACCACTGATGTCCTCTGACACTCATAGACCTCAGCCAGGGGTTACTTCTACCACTGATGTCCTCTGACCCTCAGCCAGGGGTAACCTCTACCACTGATGTCCTCAGACCCTCAGCCAGGGGGTAACTTCTACCACTGATGTCCTCTGACCCTCAGCCAGGGGTAACTTCTACCACTGATGTCCACTGACCCTCATAGACCTCAGCCAGGGGTTACTTCTACCACTGATGTCCTCTGACCCTCATAGACCTCAGCCAGGGGGTAACTTCTACCACTGATGTCCTCTGACCCTCATAGACCTCAGCCAGGGGTTACTTCTACCACTGATGTCCTCTGACCCTCATAGACCTCAGCCAGGGGGTAACTTCTACCACTGATGTCCTCTGACCCTCATAGACCTCAGGCAGGGGTTACTTCTACCACTGATGTCCTCTGACCCTCATAGACCTCAGCCAGGGGTTACTTCTACCACTGATGTCCTCTGACCCTCAGCCAGGGGTAACTTCTACCACTGATGTCCTCTGACCCTCAGCCAGGGGGTAACTTCTACCACTGATGTCCTCTGACCCTCATAGACCTCAGCCAGGGGGCAACTTCTACCACTGATGTCCTCTGACCCTCATAGACCTCAGCCAGGGGTAACTTCTACCACTGATGTCCTCTGACCCTCATAGACCTCAGCCAGGGGGTAATTTCTACCACTGATTTCCTCTGACCCTCAGCCAGGGGTAACTTCTACCACTGATGTCCTCTGAACCTCATAGACCTCAGCCAGGGGGTAACTTCTACCACTGATGTCCTCTGACCCTCATAAACCTCAGCCAGGGGTAACGTCTACCAATGATGTCCTCTGACCCTCATAGACCTCAGCCAGGGGTAACGTCTACCACTGATGTCCTCTGACCCTCATAGACCTCAGCCAGAGGTAACTTTTACCACTGATGTCCTCTGACCCTCATAGACCTCAGCCAGGGGTAACTTTTACCACTGATGTCCTCTGACCCTCATAGACCTCAGCCAGGGGTAACGTCTACCACTGATGTCCTCTGACCCTCATAGACCTCAGCCAGGGGTAACGTCTACCACTGATGTCCTCTGACCCTCATAGACCTCAGCCAGGGGTAACTTTTACCACTGATGTCCTCTGACCCTCATAGACCTCAGCCAGGGGTAACTTTTTCCACTGATGTCCTCTGACCCTCATAGACCTCAGCCAGGGGTAACGTCTACCACTGATGTCCTCTGACCCTCATAGACCTCAGCCAGGGGTAACGTCTACCACTGATGTCCTCTGACCCTCATAGACCTCAGCCAGGGGTAACTTTTACCACTGATGTCCTCTGACCCTCATACACCTCAGCCAGGGGTTACTTCTACCGCTGATGTCCTCTGACCCTCAGCCAGGGGTAACTTCTACCACTGATGTCCTCTGACTCTCAGCCAGGGGGTAACTTCTACCACTGATGTCCTCTGACCCTCATAGACCTCAGCCAGGGGGCAACTTCTACCACTGATGTCGTCTGACTCTCATAGACCTCAGCCAGGGGTAACGTCTACCACTGATGTCCTCTGACCCTCATAGACCTCAGCCAGGGGTAACTTCTACCACTAATGTCCTCTGACCCTCATAGACCTCAGCCAGGGGTAACGTCTACCACTGATGTCCTCTGACCCTCATAGACCTCAGCCAGGGGGTAACTTCTACCACTGATGTCCTCTGACACTCATAGACCTAGGCCAGGGGTTACTTCTACCACTGATGTCCTCTGACCCTCAGCCAGGGGTAACCTCTACCACTGATGTCCTCAGACCCTCAGCCAGGGGGTAACTTCTACCACTGATGTCCTCTGACCCTCAGCCAGGGGTAACTTCTACCACTGATGTCCACTGACCCTCATAGACCTCAGCCAGGGGTTACTTCTACCACTGATGTCCTCTGACCCTCATAGACCTCAGCCAGGGGGTAACTTCTACCACTGATGTCCTCTGACCCTCATAGACCTCAGCCAGGGGTTACTTCTACCACTGATGTCCTCTGACCCTCATAGACCTCAGCCAGGGGGTAACTTCTACCACTGATGTCCTCTGACCCTCATAGACCTCAGGCAGGGGTTACTTCTACCACTGATGTCCTCTGACCCTCATAGACCTCAGCCAGGGGTTACTTCTACCACTGATGTCCTCTGACCCTCAGCCAGGGGTAACTTCTACCACTGATGTCCTCTGACCCTCAGCCAGGGGGTAACTTCTACCACTGATGTCCTCTGACCCTCATAGACCTCAGCCAGGGGGCAACTTCTACCACTGATGTCCTCTGACCCTCATAGACCTCAGCCAGGGGTAACTTCTACCACTGATGTCCTCTGACCCTCATAGACCTCAGCCAGGGGGTAATTTCTACCACTGATTTCCTCTGACCCTCAGCCAGGGGTAACTTCTACCACTGATGTCCTCTGAACCTCATAGACCTCAGCCAGGGGGTAACTTCTACCACTGATGTCCTCTGACCCTCATAAACCTCAGCCAGGGGTAACGTCTACCAATGATGTCCTCTGACCCTCATAGACCTCAGCCAGGGGTAACGTCTACCACTGATGTCCTCTGACCCTCATAGACCTCAGCCAGAGGTAACTTTTACCACTGATGTCCTCTGACCCTCATAGACCTCAGCCAGGGGTTACTTCTACCACTGATGACCTCTGACCCTCATAGACCTCAGCCAGGGGTAACTTCCACCACTGATGTCCTCTGACCCTCATAGACCTCAGCCAGGGGGTAACTTCTACCACTGATGTCCTCTGACACTCATAGACCT
This sequence comes from Oncorhynchus kisutch, assembly GCF_002021735.2. NCBI lineage: Eukaryota > Metazoa > Chordata > Actinopteri > Salmoniformes > Salmonidae > Oncorhynchus > Oncorhynchus kisutch. The sequence goes on along the minus strand of NW_022262637.1, from coordinate 511,771 downwards.
CAGCCAGGGGTTACTTCTACCACTGATGTCCTCTGACCCTCAGCCAGGGGTAACTTCTACCACTGATGTCCTCTGACCCTCAGCCAGGGGGTAACTTCTACCACTGATGTCCTCTGACCCTCATAGACCTCAGCCAGGGGGCAACTTCTACCACTGATGTCCTCTGACCCTCATAGACCTCAGCCAGGGGTAACTTCTACCACTGATGTCCTCTGACCCTCATAGACCTCAGCCAGGGGGTAACTTCTACCACTGATTTCCTCTGACCCTCAGCCAGGGGTAACTTCTACCACTGATGTCCTCTGACCCTCATAGACCTCAGCCAGGGGTAACTTCTACCACTGATGTCCTCTGACCCTCATAGACCTCAGCCAGGGGTAACTTTTACCACTGATGTCCTCTGACCCTCATAGACCTCAGCCAGGGGTTACTTCTACCACTGATGTCCTCTGACCCTCATAGACCTCAGCCAGGGGTAACGTCTAACACTGATGTCCTCTGACCCTCATAGACCTCAGCCAGGGGTAACTTTTACCACTGATGTCCTCTGACCCTCATACACCTCAGCCAGGGGTTACTTCTACCGCTGATGTCCTCTGACCCACAGCCAGGGGTAACTTCTACCACTGATGTCCTCTGACTCTCAGCCAGGGGGTAACTTCTACCACTGATGTCCTCTGACCCTCATAGACCTCAGCCAGGGGGCAACTTCTACCACTGATGTCGTCTGACTCTCATAGACCTCAGCCAGGGGTAACGTCTACCACTGATGTCCTCTGACCCTCATAGACCTCAGCCAGGGGTAACGTCTACCACTGATGTCCTCTGACCCTCATAGACCTCAGCCAGGGGTAACTTCTACCACTGATGTCCTCTGACCCTCATAGACCTCAGCCAGGGGGTAACTTCTACCACTGATTTCCTCTGACCCTCAGCCAGGGGTAACTTCTACCACTGATGTCCTCTGACCCTCATAGACCTCAGCCAGGGGTAACTTCTACCACTGATGTCCTCTGACCCTCATAGACCTCAGCCAGGGGTAACTTTTACCACTGATGTCCTCTGACCCTCATAGACCTCAGCCAGGGGTTACTTCTACCACTGATGACCTCTGACCCTCATAGACCTCAGCCAGGGGTAACTTCCACCACTGATGTCCTCTGACCCTCATAGACCTCAGCCAGGGGGTAACTTCTACCACTGATGTCCTCTGACACTCATAGACCTCAGCCAGGGGTTACTTCTACCACTGATGTCCTCTGACCCTCAGCCAGGGGTAACTTCTACCACTGATGTCCTCTGACCCTCAACCAGGGGGTAACATCTACCACTGATGTCCTCTGACCCTCATAGACCTCACCCAGGGGGCAACTTCTACCACTGATGTCCTCTGACCCTCATAGACCTCAGCCAGGGGTAACTTCTACCACTGATGTCCTCTGACCCTCATAGACCTCAGCCAGGGGTAACGTCTACCACTGATGTCCTCTGACCCTCATAGACCTCAGACAGGGGTAACTTTTACCACTGATGTCCTCTGACCCTCATACACCTCAGCCAGGGGTTACTTCTACCGCTGATGTCCTCTGACCCTCAGCCAGGGGTAACTTCTACCACTGATGTCCTCTGACTCTCAGCCAGGGGGTAACTTCTACCACTGATGTCCTCTGACCCTCATAGACCTCAGCCAGGGGGCAACTTCTACCACTGATGTCGTCTGACTCTCATAGACCTCAGCCAGGGGTAACGTCTACCACTGATGTCCTCTGACCCTCATAGACCTCAGCCAGGGGTAACGTCTACCACTGATGTCCTCTGACCCTCATAGACCTCAGCCAGGGGTAACTTCTACCACTGATGTCCTCTGACCCTCATAGACCTCAGCCAGGGGTAACGTCTACCACTGATATCCTATGACCCTCATAGACCTCAGCCAGGGGGTAACTTCTACCACTGATGTCCTCTGACACTCATAGACCTCAGCCAGGGGTTACTTCTACCACTGATGTCCTCTGACCCTCAGCCAGGGGTAACTTCTACCACTGATGTCCTCTGACCCTCAGCCAGGGGGTAACTTCTACCACTGATGTCCTCTGACCCTCAGCCAGGGGTAACTTCTACCACTGATGTCCTCTGACCCTCATAGACCTCAGCCAGGGGTAACTTCTACCACTGATGTCCTCTGACCCTCATAGACCTCAGCCAGGGGTAACTTTTACCACTGATGTCCTCTGACCCTCATAGACCTCAGCCAGGGGTTACTTCTACCACTGATGACCTCTGACCCTCATAGACCTCAGCCAGGGGTAACTTCCACCACTGATGTCCTCTGACCCTCATAGACCTCAGCCAGGGGGTAACTTCTACCACTGATGTCCTCTGACACTCATAGACCTCAGCCAGGGGTTACTTCTACCACTGATGTCCTCTGACCCTCAGCCAGGGGTAACTTCTACCACTGATGTCCTCTGACCCTCAACCAGGGGGTAACATCTACCACTGATGTCCTCTGACCCTCATAGACCTCAGCCAGGGGGCAACTTCTACCACTGATGTCCTCTGACCCTCATAGACCTCAGCCAGGGGTAACTTCTACCACTGATGTCCTCTGACCCTCATACACCTCAGCCAGGGGTAACGTCTACCACTGATGTCCTCTGACCCTCATAGACCTCAGCCAGGGGTAACTTTTACCACTGATGTCCTCTGACCCTCATACACCTCAGCCAGGGGTTACTTCTACCGCTGATGTCCTCTGACCCTCAGCCAGGGGTAACTTCTACCACTGATGTCCTCTGACTCTCAGCCAGGGGGTAACTTCTACCACTGATGTCCTCTGACCCTCATAGACCTCAGCCAGGGGGCAACTTCTACCACTGATGTCCTCTGACTCTCAGCCAGGGGGTAACGTCTACCACTGATGTCCTCTGACCCTCATAGACCTCAGCCAGGGGTAACGTATACCACTGATGTCCTCTGACCCTCATAGACCTCAGCCAGGGGTAACTTCTACCACTGATGTCCTCTGACCCTCATAGACCTCAGCCAGGGGTAACGTCTACCACTGATATCCTATGACCCTCATAGACCTCAGCCAGGGGGTAACTTCTACCACTGATGTCCTCTGACACTCATAGACCTCAGCCAGGGGTTACTTCTACCACTGATGTCCTCTGACCCTCAGCCAGGGGTAACTTCTACCACTGATGTCCTCTGACCCTCAGCCAGGGGGTAACTTCTACCACTGATGTCCTCTGACCCTCAGCCAGGGGTAACTTCTACCACTGATGTCCACTGACCCTCATAGACCTCAGCCAGGGGTTACTTCTACCACTGATGTCCTCTGACCCTCATAGACCTCAGCCAGGGGGTAACTTCTACCACTGATGTCCTCTGACCCTCATAGACCTCAGCCAGGGGTGACTTCTACCACTGATGTCCTCTGACCCTCATAGACCTCAGCCAGGGGGTAACTTCTACCACTGATGTCCTCTGACCCTCATAGACCTCAGCCAGGGGTTACTTCTACCACTGATGTCCTCTGACCCTCATAGACCTCAGCCAGGGGTTACTTCTACCACTGATGTCCTCTGACCCTCATAGACCTCAGCCAGGGGTAACTTCTACCACTGATGTCCTCTGACCCTCATAGACCTCAGCCAGGGGTTACTTCTACCACTGATGTCCTCTGACCCTCAGCCAGGGGTAACTTCTACCACTGATGTCCTCTGACCCTCAGCCAGGGGGTAACTTCTACCACTGATGTCCTCTGACCCTCATAGACCTCAGCCAGGGGGCAACTTCTACCACTGATGTCCTCTGACCCTCATAGACCTCAGCCAGGGGTAACGTCTACCACTGATGTCCTCTGACCCTCATAGACCTCAGCCAGGGGTAACTTTTACCACTGATGTCCTCTGACCCTCATACACCTCAGCCAGGGGTTACTTCTACCGCTGATGTCCTCTGACCCTCAGCCAGGGGTAACTTCTACCACTGATGTCCTCTGACTCTCAGCCAGGGGGTAACTTCTACCACTGATGTCCTCTGACCCTCATAGACCTCAGCCAGGGGGCAACTTCTACCACTGATGTCGTCTGACTCTCATAGACCTCAGCCAGGGGTAACGTCTACCACTGATGTCCTCTGACCCTCATAGACCTCAGCCAGGGGTAACGTCTACCACTGATGTCCTCTGACCCTCATAGACCTCAGCCAGGGGTAACTACTACCACTGATGTCCTCTGACCCTCATAGACCTCAGCCAGGGGTAACGTCTACCACTGATATCCTATGACCCTCATAGACCTCAGCCAGGGGGTAACTTCTACCACTGATGTCCTCTGACACTCATAGACCTCAGCCAGGGGTTACTTCTACCACTGATGTCCTCTGACCCTCAGCCAGGGGTAACTTCTACCACTGATGTCCTCTGACCCTCAGCCAGGGGGTAACTTCTACCACTGATGTCCTCTGACCCTCAGCCAGGGGTAACTTCTACCACTGATGTCCTCTGACCCTCATAGACCTCAGCCAGGGGTAACTTCTACCACTGATGTCCTCTGACCCTCATAGACCTCAGCCAGGGGTAACTTTTACCACTGATGTCCTCTGACCCTCATAGACCTCAGCCAGGGGTTACTTCTACCACTGATGACCTCTGACCCTCATAGACCTCAGCCAGGGGTTACTTCTACCACTGATGACCTCTGACCCTCATAGACCTCAGCCAGGGGGTATCTTCCACCACTGATGTCCTCTGACCCTCATAGACCTCAGCCAGGGGGTAACTTCTACCACTGATGTCCTCTGACACTCATAGACCTCAGCCAGGGGTTACTTCTACCACTGATGTCGTCTGACCCTCAGCCAGGGGTAACTTCTACCACTGATGTCCTCTGACCCTCAGCCAGGGGGTAACTTCTACCACAGATGTCCTCTGACCCTCATAGACCTCAGCCAGGGGGCAACTTCTACCACTGATGTCCTCTGACCCTCATAGACCTCAGCCAGGGGTAACTTCTACCACTGATGTCCTCTGACCCTCATAGACCTCAGCCAGGGGGTAACTTCTACCACTGATTTCCTCTGACCCTCAGCCAGGGGTAACTTCTACCACTGATGTCCTCTGACCCTCATAGACCTCAGCCAGGGGTAACTTCTACCACTGATGTCCTCTGACCCTCATAGACCTCAGCCAGGGGTAACTTTTACCACTGATGTCCTCTGACCCTCATAGACCTCAGCCAGGGGTTACTTCTACCACTGATGACCTCTGACCCTCATAGACCTCAGCCAGGGGTAACTTCCACCACTGATGTCCTCTGACCCTCATAGACCTCAGCCAGGGGGTAACTTCTACCACTGATGTCCTCTGACACTCATAGACCTCAGCCAGGGGTTACTTCTACCACTGATGTCCTCTGACCCTCAGCCAGGGGTAACTTCTACCACTGATGTCCTCTGACCCTCATAGACCTCAGCCAGGGGGCAACTTCTACCACTGATGTCCTCTGACCCTCATAGACCTCAGCCAGGGGTAACTTCTACCACTGATGTCCTCTGACCCTCATAGACCTCAGCCAGGGGGTAACTTCTACCACTGATTTCCTCTGACCCTCAGCCAGGGGTAACTTCTACCACTGATGTCCTCTGACCCTCATAGACCTCAGCCAGGGGTAACTTCTACCACTGATGTCCTCTGACCCTCATAGACCTCAGCCAGGGGTAACTTTTACCACTGATGTCCTCTGACCCTCATAGACCTCAGCCAGGGGTTACTTCTACCACTGATGACCTCTGACCCTCATAGACCTCAGCCAGGGGTAACTTCCACCACTGATGTCCTCTGACCCTCATAGACCTCAGCCAGGGGGTAACTTCTACCACTGATGTCCTCTGACACTCATAGACCTCAGCCAGGGGTTACTTATACCACTGATGTCCTCTGACCCTCAGCCAGGGGTAACTTCTACCACTGATGTCCTCTGACCCTCAACCAGGGGGTACTTCTACCACTGATGTCCTCTGACCCTCATAGACCTCAGCCAGGGGGCAACTTCTACCACTGATGTCCTCTGACCCTCATAGACCTCAGCCAGGGGTAACTTCTACCACTGATGTCCTCTGACCCTCATAACCTCAGCCAGGGGGTAACTTCTACCACTGATTTCCTCTGACCCTCAGCCAGGGGTAACTTCTACCACTGATGTCCTCTGACCCTCATAGACCTCAGCCAGGGGTAACGTCTACCACTGATGTCCTCTGACCCTCATAGACCTCAGCCAGGGGTAACTTCTACCACTGATGTCCTCTGACCCTCAGCCAGGGGTAACTTCTACCACTGATGTCCTCTGACCCTCAGCCATTTGTAACTTCTACCACTGATGTCCTCTGACCCTCATAGACCTCAGCCAGGGGTTACTTCTACCACTGATGTCCTCTGACCCTCATAGATCTCAGCCAGGGGGTAACTTCTACCACTGATGTCCTCTGACCCTCATAGACCTCAGCCAGGGGTTACTTCTACCACTGATGTCCTCTGACCCTCATAGACCTCAGCCAGGGGTAACTTCTACCACTGATGTCCTCTGACCCTCATAGACCTCAGCCAGGGGTAACTTTTACCACTGATGTCCTCTGACCCTCATAGACCTCAGCCAGGGGTTACTTCTACCACTGATGACCTCTGACCCTCATAGACCTCAGCCAGGGGTAACTTCCACCACTGATGTCCTCTGACACTCATAGACCTCAGCCAGGGGTTACTTCTACCACTGATGTCCTCTGACCCTCAGCCAGGGGTAACTTCTACCACTGATGTCCTCTGACCCTCAACCAGGGGGTAACTTCTACCACTGATGTCCTCTGACCCTCATAGACCTCAGCCAGGGGGCAACTTCTACCACTGATGTCCTCTGACCCTCATAGACCTCAGCCAGGGGTAACTTCTACCACTGATGTCCTCTGACCCTCATAACCTCAGCCAGGGGGTAACTTCTACCACTGATTTCCTCTGACCCTCAGCCAGGGGTAACTTCTACCACTGATGTCCTCTGACCCTCATAGACCTCAGCCAGGGGTAACTTCTACCACTGATGTCCTCTGACCCTCATAGACCTCAGCCAGGGGTAACGTCTACCACTGATGTCCTCTGACCCTCATAGACCTCAGCCAGGGGTTACTTCTACCACTGATGTCCTCTGACCCTCATAGATCTCAGCCAGGGGGTAACTTCTACCACTGATGTCCTCTGACCCTCATAGACCTCAGCCAGGGGTTACTTCTACCACTGATGTCCTCTGACCCTCATAGACCTCAGCCAGGGGTAACTTCTACCACTGATGTCCTCTGACCCTCATAGACCTCAGCCAGGGGTAACTTTTACCACTGATGTCCTCTGACCCTCATAGACCTCAGCCAGGGGTTACTTCTACCACTGATGACCTCTGACCCTCATAGACCTCAGCCAGGGGTAACTTCCACCACTGATGTCCTCTGACACTCATAGACCTCAGCCAGGGGGTAACTTCAACCACTGATGTCCTCTGACACTCATAGACCTCAGCCAGGGGTTACTTCTACCACTGATGTCCTCTGACCCTCAGCCAGGGGTAACTTCTACCACTGATGTCCTCTGACCCTCAACCAGGGGGTAACTTCTACCACTGATGTCCTCTGACCCTCATAGACCTCAGCCAGGGGGCAACTTCTACCACTGATGTCCTCTGACCCTCATAGACCTCAGCCAGGGGTAACTTCTACCACTGATGTCCTCTGACCCTCATAACCTCAGCCAGGGGTAACTTCTACCACTGATTTCCTCTGACCCTCAGCCAGGGGTAACTTCTACCACTGATGTCCTCTGACCCTCAAAGACCTCAGCCAGGGGTAACTTCTACCACTGATGTCCTCTGACCCTCATAGACCTCAGCCAGGGGTAACGTCTACCACTGATGTCCTCTGACCCTCATAGACCTCAGCCAGGGGTAACTTCTACCACTGATGTCCTCTGACCCTCAGCCAGGGGTAACTTCTACCACTGATGTCCTCTGACCCTCAGCCATTTGTAACTTCTACCACTGATGTCCTCTGACCCTCATAGACCTCAGCCAGGGGTTACTTCTACCACTGATGTCCTCTGACCCTCATAGATCTCAGCCAGGGGGTAACTTCTACCACTGATGTCCTCTGACCCTCATAGACCTCAGCCAGGGGTTACTTCTACCACTGATGTCCTCTGACCCTCATAGACCTCAGCCAGGGGGTAACTTCTACCACTGATGTCCTCTGACCCTCATAGACCTCAGCCAGGGGTTACTTCTACCACTGATGTCCTCTGACCCTCATAGACCTCAGCCAGGGGTAACTTCTACCACTGATGTCCTCTGACCCTCATAGACCTCAGCCAGGGGGTAACTTCTACCACTGATGTCCTCTGACCCTCATAGACCTCAGCCAGGGGTTACTTCTACCACTGATGTCCACTGACCCTCAGCCAGGGTTAACTTCTACCACTGATGTCCTCTGACCCTCAGCCAGGGGGTAACTTCTACCACTGATGTCCTCTGACCCTCATAGACCTCAGCCAGGGGGCAACTTCTACCACTGATGTCCTCTGACCCTCATAGACCTCAGCCAGGGGGTAACTTCTACCACTGATTTCCTCTGACCCTCATAGACCTCAGCCAGGGCTAACTTCTACCACTGATGTCCTCTGACCCTCATAGACCTCAGCCAGGGGGTTACTTCTACCACTGATGTCCTCTGACCCTCATAGACCTCAGCCAGGGTAACTTCTACCACTGATGTCCTCTGACCCTCATAGACCTCAGCCAGGGGGTAACTTCTACCACTGATTTCCTCTGACCCTCAGCCAGGGGTAACTTCTACCACTGATGTCCTCTGACCCTCATAGACCTCAGCCAGGGGGTAACTTCTACCACTGATGTCCTCTGACCCTCATAGACCTCAGCCAGGGGTAACGTCTACCACTGATGTCCTCTGACCCTCATAGACCTCAGCCAGGGGTAACTTTTACCACTGATGTCCTCTGACCCTCATAGACCTCAGCCAGGGGTTACTTCTACCACTGATGACCTCTGACCCTCATAGACCTCAGCCAGGGGTAACTTCCACCACTGATGTCCTCTGACACTCATAGACCTCAGCCAGGGGGTAACTTCTACCACTGATGTCCTCTGACCCTCATAGACCTCAGCCAGGGGTTACTTCTAACACTGATGTCCTCTGACCCTCATAGACCTCAGCCAGGGGTAACTTTTACCACTGATGTCCTCTGACCCTCATAGACCTCAGCCAGGGGTTACTTCTACCACTGATGACCTCTGACCCTCATAGACCTCAGCCAGGGGTAACTTCCACCACTGATGTCCTCTGACACTCATAGACCTCAGCCAGGGGGTAACTTCTACCACTGATGTCCTCTGACACTCATAGACCTCAGCCAGGGGTTACTTCTAACACTGATGTCCTCTGACCCTCAGCCAGGGGTAACTTCTACCACTGATGTCCTCTGACCCTCATAGACCTCAGCCAGGGGGCAACTTCTACCACTGATGTCCTCTGACCCTCATAGACCTCAGCCAGGGGTAACTTCTACCACTGATGTCCTCTGACCCTCATAGACCTCAGCAAGGGGGTAACTTCTACCACTGATTTCCTCTGACCCTCAGCCAGGGGTAACTTCTACCACTGATGTCCTCTGACCCTCATAGACCTCAGCCAGGGGGCAACTTCTACCACTGATGTCCTCTGACCCTCATAGACCTCAGCCAGGGGGTAACTTCTACCACTGATTTCCTCTGACCCTCAGCCAGGGGTACCTTCTACCACTGATGTCCTCTGACCCTCATAGACCTCAGCCAGGGGGTAACTTCTACCACTGATGTCCTCTGACCCTCATAGACCTCAGCCAGGGGTAACGTCTACCACTGATGTCCTCTGACCCTCATAGACCTCAGCCAGGGGTAACTTTTACCACTGATGTCCTCTGACCCTCATAGACCTCAGCCAGGGGTTACTTCTACCACTGATGACCTCTGACCCTCATAGACCTCAGCCAGGGGTAACTTCCACCACTGATGTCCTCTGACACTCATAGACCTCAGCCAGGGGGTAACTTCTACCACTGATGTCCTCTGACACTCATAGACCTCAGCCAGGGGTTACTTCTAACACTGATGTCCTCTGACCCTCAGCCAGGGGTAACTTCTACCACTGATGTCCTCTGACCCTCATAGACCTCAGCCAGGGGCAACTTCTACCACTGATGTCCTCTGACCCTCATAGACCTCAGCCAGGGGTAACTTCTACCACTGATGTCCTCTGACCCTCATAGACCTCAGCCAGGGGGTAACTTCTACCACTGATTTCCTCTGACCCTCAGCCAGGGGTAACTTCTACCACTGATTTCCTCTGACCCTCATAGACCTCAGCCAGGGCTAACTTCTACCACTGATGTCCTCTGACCCTCATAGACCTCAGCCAGGGGGTTACTTCTACCACTGATGTCCTCTGACCCTCATAGACCTCAGCCAGGGGTAACTTCTACCACTGATGTCCTCTGACCCTCATAGACCTCAGCCAGGGGGTAACTTCTACCACTGATTTCCTCTGACCCTCAGCCAAGGGTAACTTCTACCACTGATGTCCTCTGACCCTCATAGACCTCAGCCAGGGGTAACTTCTACCACTGATGTCCTCTGACCCTCATAGACCTCAGCCAGGGGTAACGTCTACCACTGATGTCCTCTGACCCTCATAGACCTCAGCCAGGGTAACTTTTACCACTGATGTCCTCTGACCCTCATAGACCTCAGCCAGGGGTTACTTCTACCACTGATGACCTCTGACCCTCATAGACCTCAGCCAGGGGTAACTTCCACCACTGATGTCCTCTGACACTCATAGACCTCAGCCAGGGGGTAACTTCTACCACTGATGTCCTCTGACCCTCATAGACCTCAGCCAGGGGTTAATTCTAACACTGATGTCCTCTGACCCTCATAGACCTCAGCCAGGGGTAACTTTTACCACTGATGTCCTCTGACCCTCATAGACCTCAGCCAGGGGTTACTTCTACCACTGATGACCTCTGACCCTCATAGACCTCAGCCAGGGGTAACTTCCACCACTGATGTCCTCTGACACTCATAGACCTCAGCCAGGGGGTAACTTCTACCACTGATGTCCTCTGACACTCATAGACCTCAGCCAGGGGTTACTTCTAACACTGATGTCCTCTGACCCTCAGCCAGGGGTAACTTCTACCACTGATGTCCTCTGACCCTCATAGACCTCAGCCAGGGGGCAACTTCTACCACTGATGTCCTCTGACCCTCATAGACCTCAGCCAGGGGTAACTTCTACCACTGATGTCCTCTGACCCTCATAGACCTCAGCAAGGGGGTAACTTCTACCACTGATTTCCTCTGACCCTCAGCCAGGGGTAACTTCTACCACTGATGTCCTCTGACCCTCATAGACCTCAGCCAGGGGGCAACTTCTACCACTGATGTCCTCTGACCCTCATAGACCTCAGCCAGGGGGTAACTTCTACCACTGATTTCCTCTGACCCTCAGCCAGGGGTACCTTCTACCACTGATGTCCTCTGACCCTCATAGACCTCAGCCAGGGGGTAACTTCTACCACTGATGTCCTCTGACCCTCATAGACCTCAGCCAGGGGTAACGTCTACCACTGATGTCCTCTGACCCTCATAGACCTCAGCCAGGGGTAACTTTTACCACTGATGTCCTCTGACCCTCATAGACCTCAGCCAGGGGTTACTTCTACCACTGATGACCTCTGACCCTCATAGACCTCAGCCAGGGGTAACTTCCACCACTGATGTCCTCTGACACTCATAGACCTCAGCCAGGGGGTAACTTCTACCACTGATGTCCTCTGACACTCATAGACCTCAGCCAGGGGTTACTTCTAACACTGATGTCCTCTGACCCTCAGCCAGGGGTAACTTCTACCACTGATGTCCTCTGACCCTCATAGACCTCAGCCAGGGGGCAACTTCTACCACTGATGTCCTCTGACCCTCATAGACCTCAGCCAGGGGTAACTTCTACCACTGATGTCCTCTGACCCTCATAGACCTCAGCCAGGGGGTAACTTCTACCACTGATTTCCTCTGACCCTCAGCCAGGGGTAACTTCTACCACTGATGTCCTCTGACCCTCATAGACCTCAGCCAGGGGGCAACTTCTACCACTGATGTCCTCTGACCCTCATAGACTTCAGCCAGGGGTAACTTCTACCACTGATGTCCTCTGACCCTCATAGACCTCAGCCAGGGGGTAACTTCTAACACTGATTTCCTCTGACCCTCAGCCAGGGGTAACTTCTACCACTGATGTCCTCTGACCCTCATAGACCTCAGCCAGGGGGCAACTTCTACCACTGATGTTCTCTGACCCTCATAGACCTCAGCCAGGGGTTACTTCTACCACTGATGTCCTCTGACCCTCAGCCAGGGGTAACTTCTACCACTGATGTCCTCTGACCCTCAGCCAGGGGGTAACTTCTACCACTGATTTCCTCTGACCCTCATAGACCTCAGCCAGGGGTAACTTCTACCACTGATGTCCTCTGACCCTCATAGACCTCAGCCAGGGGGTTACTTCTACCACTGATGTCCTCTGACCCTCATAGACCTCAGCCAGGGGTAACTTCTACCACTGATGTCCTCTGACCCTCATAGACCTCAGCCAGGGGTTACTTCTACCACTGATGTCCTCTGACCCTCAGCCAGGGGTAACTTCTACCACTGATGTCCTCTGACCCTCAGCCAGGGGGTAACTTCTACCACTGATGTCCTCTGACCCTCATAGACCTCAGTCAGGGGCAACTTCTACCACTGATGTCCTCTGACCCTCATAGACCTCAGCCAGGGGTAACTTCTACCACTGATGTCCTCTGACCCTCATAGACCTCAGCCAGGGGGCAACTTCTACCACTGATGTCCTCTGACCCTCATAGACCTCAGCCAGGGGTAACTTCTACCACTGATGTCCTCTGACCCTCATAGACCTCAGCCAGGGGGTAACTTCTACCACTGATTTCCTCAGACCCTCAGCCAGGGGTAACTTCTACCACTGATGTCCTCTGACCCTCATCGACCTCAGCCAGGGGGTAACTTCTACCACTGATGTCCTCTGACCCTCAAAGACCTCAGCCAGTGGTAACTTCTACCACTGATGTCCTCTGACACTCATAGACCTCAGCCAGGGGGTAACTTCTACCACTGATGTCCTCTGACCCTCATAGACCTCAGACAGGGGTTACTTCTACCACTGATGTCCTCTGACCCTCATAGACCTCAGCCAGGGGTTACTTCTACCACTGATGTCCTCTGACCCTCATAGACCTCAGCCAGGGGTTACTTCTACCAATGATGTCCACTGACCCTCAGCCAGGGTTAACTTCTACCACTGATGTCCTCTGACCCTCAGCCAGGGGGTAACTTCTACCACTGATGTCCTCTGACCCTCATAGACCTCAGCCAGGGGGCAACTTCTACCACTGATGTCCTCTGACCCTCATAGACCTCAGCCAGGGGTAACTTCTACCACTGATGTCCTCTGACCCTCATAGACCTCAGCCAGGGGGTAACTTCTACCACTGATTTCCTCTGACCCTCATAGACCTCAGCCAGGGGTAACTTCTACCACTGATGTCCTCTGACCCTCATAGACCTCAGCCAGGGGGTTACTTCTACCACTGATGTCCTCTGACCCTCATAGACCTCAGCCAGGGGTAACCTCTACCACTGATGTCCTCTGACCCTCATAGACCTCAGCCATGGGTTACTTCTACCACTGATGTCCTCTGACCCTCAGCCAGGGGTAACTTCTACCACTGATGTCCTCTGACCCTCAGCCAGGGGGTAACTTCTACCACTGATGTCCTCTGACCCTCATAGACCTCAGCCAGGGGGCAACTTCTACCACTGATGTCCTCTGACCCTCATAGACCTCAGCCAGGGGGCAACTTCTACCACTGATGTCCTCTGACCCTCATAGACCTCAGCCAGGGGTAACTTCTACCACTGATGTCCTCTGACCCTCATAGACCTCAGCCAGGGGGTAACGTCTACCACTGATTGCCTCTGACCCTCAGCCAGGGGTAACTTCTACCACTGATGTCCTCTGACCCTCATAGACCTCAGCCAGGGGGTAACTTCTACCACTGATGTCCTCTGACCCTCATAGACCTCAGCCAGGGGTTACTTCTACCACTGATGTCCTCTGACCCTCATAGACCTCAGCCAGGGGGTAACTTCTACCACTGATGTCCTCTGACCCTCATAGACCTCAGCCAGGGGTTACTTCTACCACTGATGCCCTCTGACCCTCATAGACCTCAGCCAGGGGTTACTTCTACCACTGATGTCCTCTGGCCCTCATAGACCTCAGCCAGGGGTTACTTCTACCACTGATGTCCTCTGACCCTCAGCCAGGGGTAACTTCTACCACTGATGTCCTCTGACCCTCAGCCAGGGGGTAACTTCTACCACTGATGTCCTCTGACCCTCATAGACCTCAGCCAGGGGGCAACTTCTACCACTGATGTCCTCTGACCCTCATAGACCTCAGCCAAGGGGAACTTCTACCACTGATGTCCTCTGACCCTCATAGACCTCAGCCAGGGGGTAACTTCTACCACTGATTTCCTCTGACCCTCAGCCAGGGGTAACTTCTACCACTGATGTCCTCTGACCCTCATAGACCTCAGCCAGGGGGTAACTTCTACCACTGATGTCCTCTGACCATCATAGACCTCAGCCAGGGGTAACTTCTACCACTGATGTCCTCTGACACTCATAGACCTCAGCCAGGGGGTAACTTCTACCACTGATGTCCTCTGACCCTCATAGACCTCAGACAGGGTTACTTCTACCACTGATGTCCTCTGACCCTCATAGACCTCAGCCAGGGGTTACTTCTACCACTGATGTCCTCTGACCCTCATAGACCTCAGCCAGGGGTTACTTCTACCACTGATGTCCACTGACCCTCAGCCAGGGTTAACTTCTACCACTGATGTCCTCTGACCCTCAGCCAGGGGGTAACTTCTACCACTGATGTCCTCTGACCCTCATAGACCTCAGCCAGGGGGCAACTTCTACCACTGATGTCCTCTGACCCTCATAGACCTCAGCCAGGGATAACTTCTACCACTGATGTCCTCTGACCCTCATAGACCTCAGCCAGGGGGTAACTTCTACCACTGATTTCCTCTGACCCTCATAGACCTCAGCCAGGGGTAACTTCTACCACTGATGTCCTCTGACCCTCATAGACCTCAGCCAGGGGGTTACTTCTACCACTGATGTCCTCTGACCCTCATAGACCTCAGCCAGGGGTAACTTCTACCACTGATGTCCTCTGACCCTCATAGACCTCAGCCAGGGGTTACTTCTACCACTGATGTCCTCTGACCCTCAGCCAGGGGTAACTTCTACCACTGATGTCCTCTGACCCTCAGCCAGGGGGTAACTTCTACCACTGATGTCCTCTGACCCTCATAGACCTCAGCCAGGGGGCAACTTCTACCACTGATGTCCTCTGACCCTCATAGACCTCAGCCAGGGGTAACTTCTACCACTGATGTCCTCTGACCCTCATAGACCTCAGCCAGGGGGTAACTTCTACCACTGATTGCCTCTGACCCTCAGCCAGGGGTAACTTCTACCACTGATGTCCTCTGACCCTCAGCCAGGGGTAACTTCTACCACTGATGTCCTCTGACCCTCATAGACCTCAGCCAGGGGTTACTTCTACCACTGATGTCCTCTGACCCTCATAGACCTCAGCCAGGGGTTACTTCTACCAGTGATGTTCTCTGACCCTCATAGACCTCAGCCAGGGGTAACTTCTACCACTGATGTCCTCTGACACTCATAGACCTCAGCCAGGGGGTAACTTCTACCACTGATGTCCTCTGACCCTCATAGACCTCAGACAGGGGTTACTTCTACCACTGATGTCCTCTGACCCTCATAGACCTCAGCCAGGGGTTACTTCTACCACTGATGTCCTCTGACCCTCATAGACCTCAGCCAGGGGTTACTTCTACCACTGATGTCCACTGGCCCTCAGCCAGGGTTAACTTCTACCACTGATGTCCTCTGACCCTCAGCCAGGGGGTAACTTCTACCACTGATGTCCTCTGACCCTCATAGACCTCAGCCAGGGGGCAACTTCTACCACTGATGTCCTTTGACCCTCATAGACCTCAGCCAGGGGTGTCTTCTACCACTGATGTCCTCTGACCCTCATAGACCTCAGCCAGGGGGTAACTTCTACCACTGATTTCCTCTGACCCTCATAGACCTCAGCCAGGGGTAACTTCTACCACTGATGTCCTCTGACCCTCATAGACCTCAGCCAGGGGGTTACTTCTACCACTGATGACCTCTGACCCTCATAGACCTCAGCCAGGGGTAACTTCTACCACTGATGTCCTCTGACCCTCATAGACCTCAGCCAGGGGTTACTTCTACCACTGATGTCCTCTGACCCTCAGCCAGGGGTAACTTCTACCACTGATGTCCTCTGACCCTCAGCCAGGGGGTAACTTCTACCACTGATGTCCTCTGACCCTCATAGACCTCAGCCAGGGGGCAACTTCTACCACTGATGTCCTCTGACCCTCATAGACCTCAGCCAGGGGTAACTTCTACCACTGATGTCCTCTGACCCTCATAGACCTCAGCCAGGGGGTAACTTCTACCACTGATTGCCTCTGACCCTCAGCCAGGGGTAACTTCTACCACTGATGTCCTCTGACCCTCAGCCAGGGGTAACTTCTACCACTGATGTCCTCTGACCCTCATAGACCTCAGCCAGGGGTTACTTCTACCACTGATGTCCTCTGACCCTCATAGACCTCAGCCAGGGGTTACTTCTACCAGTGATGTTCTCTGACCCTCATAGACCTCAGCCAGGGGTAACTTCTACCACTGATGTCCTCTGACCCTCATAGACCTCCGCCAGGGGTTACTTCTACCACTGATGTCCTCTGACTCTCAGCCAGGGGGTAACTTCTACCACTGATGTCCTCTGACCCTCAGCCAGGGGTAACTTATACCACTGATGTCCTCTGACCCTCAGCCAGGGGGTAACTTCTACCACTGATGTCCTCTGACCCTCATAGACCTCAGCCAGGGGGTAACTTCTACCACTGATGTCCTCTGACCCTCATAGACCTCAGCCAGGGGTAACGTCTACCACTGATGTCCTCTGACCCTCATAGACCTCAGCCAGGGGTAACTTCTACCACTGATGTCCTCTGACCCTCATAGACCTCAGCCAGGGGGTAACTTCTACCACTGATGTCCTCTGACACTCATAGACCTCAGCCAGGGGTTACTTCTACCACTGATGTCCTCTGACCCTCAGCCAGGGGTAACTTCTACCACTGATGTCCTCTGACCCTCAGCCAGGGGGTAACTTCTACCACTGATGTCCTCTGACCCTCATAGACCTCAGCCAGGGGCCAACTTCTACCACTGATATCCTCTGACCCTCATAGACCTCAGCCAGGGGTAACTTCTACCACTGATGTCCTCTGACCCTCATAGACCTCAGCCAGGGGGTAACTTCTACCACTGATTTCCTCTGACCCTCAGCCAGGGGTAACTTCTACCACTGATGTCCTCTGACCCTCATAGACCTCAGCCAGGGGTAACTTCTACCACTGATGTCCTCTGACCCTCATAGACCTCAGCCAGGGGGTAACTTCTACCACTGATTTCCTCTGACCCTCAGCCAGGGGTAACTTCTACCACTGATGTCCTCTGACCCTCATAGACCTCAGCCAGGGGTTACTTCTACCACTGATGTCCTCTGACCCTCATAGACCTCAGCCAGGGGGTAACTTCTACCACTGATGTCCTCTGACCCTCATAGACATCAGCCAGGGGTTACTTCTACCACTGATGTCCTCTGACACTCATAGACCTCAGCCAGGGGTTACTTCTACCACTGATGTCCTCTGACCCTCAGCCAGGGGTAACTTCTACCACTGATGTCCTCTGACCCTCAGCCAGGGGGTAACTTCTACCACTGATGTCCTCTGACCCTCATAGACCTCAGCCAGGGGCCAACTTCTACCACTGATATCCTCTGACCCTCATAGACCTCAGCCAGGGGTAACTTCTACCACTGATGTCCTCTGACCCTCATAGACCTCAGCCAGGGGGTAACTTCTACCACTGATTTCCTCTGACCCTCAGCCAGGGGTAACTTCTACCACTGATGTCCTCTGACCCTCATAGACCTCAGCCAGGGGTAACTTCTACCACTGATGTCCTCTGACCCTCATAGACCTCAGCCAGGGGGTAACTTCTACCACTGATTTCCTCTGACCCTCAGCCAGGGGTAACTTCTACCACTGATGTCCTCTGACCCTCATAGACCTCAGCCAGGGGTTACTTCTACCACTGATGTCCTCTGACCCTCATAGACCTCAGCCAGGGGGTAACTTCTACCACTGATGTCCTCTGACCCTCATAGACCTCAGCCAGGGGTTACTTCTACCACTGATGTCCTCTGACCCTCATAGACCTCAGCCAGGGGTTACTTCTACCACTGATGTCCTCTGACCCTCATAGACCTCAGCCAGGGGTTACTTCTACCACTGATGTCCTCTGACCCTCAGCCAGGGGTAACTTCTACCACTGATGTCCTCTGACCCTCAGCCAGGGGGTAACTTCTACCACTGATGTCCTCTGACCCTCATAGACCTCAGCCAGGGGTTACTTCTACCACTGATGTCCTCTGACCCTCATAGACCTCAGCCAGGGGTAACTTCTACCACTGATGTCCTCTGACCCTCATAGACCTCAGCCAGGGGTTACTTCTACCAGTGATGTTCTCTGACCCTCATAGACCTCAGCCAGGGGTAACTTCTACCACTGATGTCCTCTGACCCTCATAGACCTCCGCCAGGGGTTACTTCTACCACTGATGTCCTCTGACTCTCAGCCAGGGGGTAACTTCTACCACTGATGTCCTCTGACCCTCAGCCAGGGGTAACTTATACCACTGATGTCCTCTGACCCTCAGCCAGGGGGTAACTTCTACCACTGATGTCCTCTGACCCTCATAGACCTCAGCCAGGGGGTAACTTCTACCACTGATGTCCTCTGACCCTCATAGACCTCAGCCAGGGGTAACGTCTACCACTGATGTCCTCTGACCCTCATAGACCTCAGCCAGGGGTAACTTCTACCACTGATGTCCTCTGACCCTCATAGACCTCAGCCAGGGGGTAACTTCTACCACTGATGTCCTCTGACACTCATAGACCTCAGCCAGGGGTTACTTCTACCACTGATGTCCTCTGACGCTCAGCCAGGGGTAACTTCTACCACTGATGTCCTCTGACCCTCAGCCAGGGGGTAACTTCTACCACTGATGTCCTCTGACCCTCATAGACCTCAGCCAGGGGCCAACTTCTACCACTGATATCCTCTGACCCTCATAGACCTCAGCCAGGGGTAACTTCTACCACTGATGTCCTCTGACCCTCATAGACCTCAGTCAGGGGGTAACTTCTACCACTGATTTCCTCTGACACTCAGCCAGGGGTAACTTCTACCACTGATGTCCTCTGACCCTCATAGACCTCAGCCAGGGGTAACGTCTACCACTGATGTCCTCTGACCCTCATAGACCTCAGCCAGGGGTAACTTCTACCACTGATGTCCTCTGACCCACAGCCAGGGGTAACTTCTACCACTGATGTCCTCTGACCCTCAGCCAGGGGTAACTTCTACCACTGATGTCCTCTGACCCTCATAGACCTCAGCCAGGGTTTACTTCTACCACTGATGTCCTCTGACCCTCATAGACCTCAGCCAGGGGGTAACTTCTACCACTGATGTCCTCTGACCCTCATAGACCTCAGCCAGGGGTTACTTCTACCACTGATGTCCTCTGACCCTCATAGACCTCAGCCAGGGGGTAACTTCTACCACTGATGTCCTCTGACCCTCATAGACCTCAGCCAGGGGTTACTTCTACCACTGATGTCCCCTGACCCTCATAGACCTCAGCCAGGGGTTACTTCTACCACTGATGTCCTCTGACCCTCAGCCAGGGGTAACTTCTACCACTGATGTCCTCTGACCCTCAGCCAGGGGGTAACTTCTACCACTGATGTCCTCTGACCCTCATAGACCTCAGCCAGGGGTTACTTCTACCACTGATGTCCTCTGACCCTCATAGACCTCAGCCAGGGGTTACTTCTACCACTGATGTCCTCTGACCCTCAGCCAGGGGTAACTTCTACCACTGATGTCCTCTGACCCTCAGCCAGGGGGTAACTTCTACCACTGATGTCCTCTGACCCTCATAGACCTCAGCCAGGGGGCAACTTCTACCACTGATGTCCTCTGACCCTCATAGACCTCAGCCAGGGGTAACTTATACCACTGATGTCCTCTGACCCTCATAGACCTCAGCCAGGGGGGTAACTTCTACCACTGATTTCCTCTGCCCCTCAGCCAGGCGTAACTTCTACCACTGATGTCCTCTGACCCTCATAGACCTCAGCCAGGGGGTTACTTCTACCACTGATGTCCTCTGACCCTCATAGACATCAGCCAGGGGTAACTTCTACCACTGATGTCCTCTGACCCTCATAGACCTCAGCCAGGGGTTACTTCTACCACTGATGTCCTCTGACCCTCAGCCAGGGGTAACTTCTACCACTGATGTCCTCTGACCCTCAGCCAGGGGTAACTTCTACCACTGATGTCCTCTGACCCTCATAGACCTCAGCCAGGGGGCAACTTCTACCACTGATGTCCTCTGACCCTCATAGACCTCAGCCAGGGGTAACTTCTACCACTGATGTCCTCTGACCCTCATAGACCTCAGCCAGGGGGTAACTTCTACCACTGATTGCCTCTGACCCTCAGCCAGGGGTAACTTCTACCACTGATGTCCTCTGACCCTCAGCCAGGGGTAACTTCTACCACTGATGTCCTCTGACCCTCATAGACCTCAGCCAGGGGTTACTTCTACCACTGATGTCCTCTGACCCTCATAGACCTCAGCCAGGGGTTACTTCTACCAGTGATGTTCTCTGACCCTCATAGACCTCAGCCAGGGGTAACTTCTACCACTGATGTCCTCTGACCCTCATAGACCTCCGCCAGGGGTTACTTCTACCACTGATGTCCTCTGACTCTCAGCCAGGGGGTAACTTCTACCACTGATGTCCTCTGACCCTCAACCAGGGGTAACTTATACCACTGATGTCCTCTGACCCTCAGCCAGGGGGTAACTTCTACCACTGATGTCCTCTGACCCTCATAGACCTCAGCCAGGGGGTAACTTCTACCACTGATGTCCTCTGACCCTCATAGACCTCAGCCAGGGGTAACGTCTACCACTGATGTCCTCTGACCCTCATAGACCTAAGCCAGGGGTAACTTCTACCACTGATGTCCTCTGACCCTCATAGACCTCAGCCAGGGGGTAACTTCTACCACTGATGTCCTCTGACACTCATAGACCTCAGCCAGGGTTTACTTCTACCACTGATGTCCTCTGACCCTCAGCCAGGGGTAACTTCTACCACTGATGTCCTCTGACCCTCAGCCAGGGGGTAACTTCTACCACTGATGTCCTCTGACCCTCATAGACCTCAGCCAGGGGCCAACTTCTACCACTGATATCCTCTGACCCTCATAGACCTCAGCCAGGGGTAACTTCTACCACTGATGTCCTCTGACCCTCATAGACCTCAGCCAGGGGGTAACTTCTACCACTGATTTCCTCTGACCCTCAGCCAGGGGTAACTTCTACCACTGATGTCCTCTGACCCTCATAGACCTCAGCCAGGGGTAACTTCTACCACTGATGTCCTCTGACCCTCATAGACCTCAGCCAGGGGGTAACTTCTACCACTGATTTCCTCTGACCCTCAGCCAGGGGTAACTTCTACCACTGATATCCTCTGACCCTCATAGACCTCAGCCAGGGGTTACTTCTACCACTGATGTCCTCTGACCCTCATAGACCTCAGCCAGGGGGTAACTTCTACCACTGATGTCCTCTGACCCTCATAGACCTCAGCCAGGGGTTACTTCTACCACTGATGTCCTCTGACCCTCATAGACCTCAGCCAGGGGTTACTTCTACCACTGATGTCCTCTGACCCTCATAGACCTCAGCCAGGGGTTACTTCTACCACTGATGTCCTCTGACCCTCAGCCAGGGGTAACTTCTACCACTGATGTCCTCTGACCCTCAGCCAGGGGGTAACTTCTACCACTGATGTCCTCTGACCCTCATAGACCTCAGCCAGGGGTTACTTCTACCACTGATGTCCTCTGACCCTCATAGACCTCAGCCAGGGGTAACTTCTACCACTGATGTCCTCTGACCCTCATAGACCTCAGCCAGGGGTTACTTCTACCAGTGATGTTCTCTGACCCTCATAGACCTCAGCCAGGGGTAACTTCTACCACTGATGTCCTCTGACCCTCATAGACCTCCGCCAGGGGTTACTTCTACCACTGATGTCCTCTGACTCTCAGCCAGGGGGTAACTTCTACCACTGATGTCCTCTGACCCTCAGCCAGGGGTAACTTATACCACTGATGTCCTCTGACCCTCAGCCAGGGGGTAACTTCTACCACTGACGTCCTCTGACCCTCATAGACCTCAGCCAGGGGGTAACTTCTACCACTGATGTCCTCTGACCCTCATAGACCTCAGCCAGGGGTAACGTCTACCACTGATGTCCTCTGACCCTCATAGACCTCAGCCAGGGGTAACTTCTACCACTGATGTCCTCTGACCCTCATAGACCTCAGCCAGGGGGTAACTTCTACCACTGATGTCCTCTGACACTCATAGACCTCAGCCAGGGGTTACTTCTACCACTGATGTCCTCTGACGCTCAGCCAGGGGTAACTTCTACCACTGATGTCCTCTGACCCTCAGCCAGGGGGTAACTTCTACCACTGATGTCCTCTGACCCTCATAGACCTCAGCCAGGGGCCAACTTCTACCACTGATATCCTCTGACCCTCATAGACCTCAGCCAGGGGTAACTTCTACCACTGATGTCCTCTGACCCTCATAGACCTCAGCCAGGGGGTAACTTCTACCACTGATTTCCTCTGACCCTCAGCCAGGGGTAACTTCTACCACTGATGTCCTCTGACCCTCATAGACCTCAGCCAGGGGTAACGTCTACCACTGATGTCCTCTGACCCTCATAGACCTCAGCCAGGGGTAACTTCTACCACTGATGTCCTCTGACCCACAGCCAGGGGTAACTTCTACCACTGATGTCCTCTGACCCTCAGCCAGGGGTAACTTCTACCACTGATGTCCTCTGACCCTCATAGACCTCAGCCAGGGTTTACTTCTACCACTGATGTCCTCTGACCCTCATAGACCTCAGCCAGGGGGTAACTTCTACCACTGATGTCCTCTGACCCTCATAGACCTCAGCCAGGGGTTACTTCTACCACTGATGTCCTCTGACCCTCATAGACCTCAGCCAGGGGGTAACTTCTACCACTGATGTCCTCTGACCCTCATAGACCTCAGCCAGGGGTTACTTCTACCACTGATGTCCTCTGACCCTCATAGACCTCAGCCAGGGGTTACTTCTACCACTGATGTCCTCTGACCCTCAGCCAGGGGTAACTTCTACCACTGATGTCCTCTGACCCTCAGCCAGGGGGTAACTTCTACCACTGATGTCCTCTGACCCTCATAGACCTCAGCCAGGGGTTACTTCTACCACTGATGTCCTCTGACCCTCATAGACCTCAGCCAGGGGTTACTTCTACCACTGATGTCCTCTGACCCTCAGCCAGGGGTAACTTCTACCACTGATGTCCTCTGACCCTCAGCCAGGGGGTAACTTCTACCACTGATGTCCTCTGACCCTCATAGACCTCAGCCAGGGGGCAACTTCTACCACTGATGTCCTCTGACCCTCATAGACCTCAGCCAGGGGTAACTTATACCACTGATGTCCTCTGACCCTCATAGACCTCAGCCAGGGGGTAACTTCTACCACTGATTTCCTCTGCCCCTCAGCCAGGGGTAACTTCTACCACTGATGTCCTCTGACCCTCATAGACCTCAGCCAGGGGTTACTTCTACCACTGATGTCCTCTGACCCTCATAGACCTCAGCCAGGGGTTACTTCTACCACTGATGTCCTCTGATCCTCAGCCAGGGGTAACTTCTACCACTGATGTCCTCTGACCCTCAGCCAGGGGGTAACTTCTACCACTGATGTCCTCTGACCCTCATAGACCTCAGCCAGGGGGCAACTTCTACCACTGATGTCCTCTGACCCTCATAGACCTCAGCCAGGGGTAACTTATACCACTGATGTCCTCTGACCCTCATAGACCTCAGCCAGGGGGTAACTTCTACCACTGATTTCCTCTGCCCCTCAGCCAGGCGTAACTTCTACCACTGATGTCCTCTGACCCTCATAGACCTCAGCCAGGGGGTTACTTCTACCACTGATGTCCTCTGACCCTCATAGACATCAGCCAGGGGTAACTTCTACCACTGATGTCCTCTGACCCTCATAGACCTCAGCCAGGGGTTACTTCTACCACTGATGTCCTCTGACCCTCAGCCAGGGGTAACTTCTACCACTGATGTCCTCTGACCCTCAGCCAGGGGGTAACTTCTACCACTGATGTCCTCTGACCCTCATAGACCTCAGCCAGGGGGCAACTTCTACCACTGATGTCCTCTGACCCTCATAGACCTCAGCCAGGGGTAACTTCTACCACTGATGTCCTCTGACCCTCATAGACCTCAGCCAGGGGGTAACTTCTACCACTGATTGCCTCTGACCCTCAGCCAGGGGTAACTTCTACCACTGATGTCCTCTGACCCTCAGCCAGGGGTAACTTCTACCACTGATGTCCTCTGACCCTCATAGACCTCAGCCAGGGGTTACTTCTACCACTGATGTCCTCTGACCCTCATAGACCTCAGCCAGGGGTTACTTCTACCAGTGATGTTCTCTGACCCTCATAGACCTCAGCCAGGGGTAACTTCTACCACTGATGTCCTCTGACCCTCATAGACCTCCGCCAGGGGTTACTTCTACCACTGATGTCCTCTGACTCTCAGCCAGGGGGTAACTTCTACCACTGATGTCCTCTGACCCTCAGCCAGGGGTAACTTATACCACTGATGTCCTCTGACCCTCAGCCAGGGGGTAACTTCTACCACTGATGTCCTCTGACCCTCATAGACCTCAGACAGGGGTAACTTCTACCACTGATGTCCTCTGACCCTCATAGACCTCAGCCAGGGGTAACGTCTACCACTGATGTCCTCTGACCCTCATAGACCTCAGCCAGGGGTAACTTCTACCACTGATGTCCTCTGACCCTCATAGACCTCAGCCAGGGGGTAACTTCTACCACTGATGTCCTCTGACACTCATAGACCTCAGCCAGGGTTTACTTCTACCACTGATGTCCTCTGACCCTCAGCCAGGGGTAACTTCTACCACTGATGTCCTCTGACCCTCAGCCAGGGGGTAACTTCTACCACTGATGTCCTCTGACCCTCATAGACCTCAGCCAGGGGCCAACTTCTACCACTGATATCCTCTGACCCTCATAGACCTCAGCCAGGGGTAACTTATACCACTGATGTCCTCTGACCCTCATAGACCTCAGCCAGGGGGTAACTTCTACCACTGATTTCCTCTGACCCTCAGCCAGGGGTAACTTCTACCACTGATGTCCTCTGACCCTCATAGACCTCAGCCAGGGGTAACTTCTACCACTGATGTCCTCTGACCCTCATAGACCTCAGCCAGGGGGTAACTTCTACCACTGATTTCCTCTGACCCTCAGCCAGGGGTAACTTCTACCACTGATGTCCTCTGACCCTCATAGACCTCAGCCAGGGGATACTTCTACCACTGATGTCCTCTGACCCTCATAGACCTCAGCCAGGGGGTAACTTCTACCACTGATGTCCTCTGACCCTCATAGACCTCAGCCAGGGGTTACTTCTACCACTGATGTCCTCTGACCCTCATAGACCTCAGCCAGGGGTTACTTCTACCACTGATGTCCTCTGACCCTCATAGACCTCAGCCAGGGGTTACTTCTACCACTGATGTCCTCTGACCCTCAGCCAGGGGTAACTTCTACCACTGATGTCCTCTGACCCTCAGCCAGGGGGTAACTTCTACCACTGATGTCCTCTGACCCTCATAGACCTCAGCCAGGGGTTACTTCTACCACTGATGTCCTCTGACCCTCATAGACCTCAGCCAGGGGTAACTTCTACCACTGATGTCCTCTGACCCTCATAGACCTCAGCCAGGGGTTACTTCTACCAGTGATGTTCTCTGACCCTCATAGACCTCAGCCAGGGGTAACTTCTACCACTGATGTCCTCTGACCCTCATAGACCTCCGCCAGGGGTTACTTCTACCACTGATGTCCTCTGACTCTCAGCCAGGGGGTAACTTCTACCACTGATGTCCTCTGACCCTCAGCCAGGGGTAACTTATACCACTGATGTCCTCTGACCCTCAGCCAGGGGGTAACTTCTACCACTGATGTCCTCTGACCCTCATAGACCACAGCCAGGGGGTAACTTCTACCACTGATGTCCTCTGACCCTCATAGACCTCAGCCAGGGGTAACGTCTACCACTGATGTCCTCTGACCCTCATAGACCTCAGCCAGGGGTAACTTCTACCACTGATGTCCTCTGACCCTCATAGACCTCAGCCAGGGGGTAACTTCTACCACTGATGTCCTCTGACACTCATAGACCTCAGCCAGGGGTTACTTCTACCACTGATGTCCTCTGACGCTCAGCCAGGGGTAACTTCTACCACTGATGTCCTCTGACCCTCAGCCAGGGGGTAACTTCTACCACTGATGTCCTCTGACCCTCATAGACCTCAGCCAGGGGCCAACTTCTACCACTGATATCCTCTGACCCTCATAGACCTCAGCCAGGGGTAACTTCTACCACTGATGTCCTCTGACCCTCATAGACCTCAGCCAGGGGGTAACTTCTACCACTGATTTCCTCTGACCCTCAGCCAGGGGTAACTTCTACCACTGATGTCCTCTGACCCTCATAGACCTCAGCCAGGGGTAACGTCTACCACTGATGTCCTCTGACCCTCATAGACCTCAGCCAGGGGTAACTTCTACCACTGATGTCCTCTGACCCACAGCCAGGGGTAACTTCTACCACTGATGTCCTCTGACCCTCAGCCAGGGGTAACTTCTACCACTGATGTCCTCTGACCCTCATAGACCTCAGCCAGGGTTTACTTCTACCACTGATGTCCTCTGACCCTCATAGACCTCAGCCAGGGGGTAACTTCTACCACTGATGTCCTCTGACCCTCATAGACCTCAGCCAGGGGTTACTTCTACCACTGATGTCCTCTGACCCTCATAGACCTCAGCCAGGGGGTAACTTCTACCACTGATGTCCTCTGACCCTCATAGACCTCAGCCAGGGGTTACTTCTACCACTGATGTCCTCTGACCCTCATAGACCTCAGCCAGGGGTTACTTCTACCACTGATGTCCTCTGACCCTCAGCCAGGGGTAACTTCTACCACTGATGTCCTCTGACCCTCAGCCAGGGGGTAACTTCTACCACTGATGTCCTCTGACCCTCATAGACCTCAGCCAGGGGTTACTTCTACCACTGATGTCCTCTGACCCTCATAGACCTCAGCCAGGGGTTACTTCTACCACTGATGTCCTCTGACCCTCAGCCAGGGGTAACTTCTACCACAGATGTCCTCTGACCCTCAGCCAGGGGGTAACTTCTACCACTGATGTCCTCTGACCCTCATAGACCTCAGCCAGGGGGCAACTTCTACCACTGATGTCCTCTGACCCTCATAGACCTCAGCCAGGGGTAACTTATACCACTGATGTCCTCTGACCCTCATAGACCTCAGCCAGGGGGTAACTTCTACCACTGATTTCCTCTGCCCCTCAGCCAGGGGTAACTTCTACCACTGATGTCCTCTGACCCTCATAGACCTCAGCCAGGGTGTAACTTCTACCACTGATGTCCTCTGACCCTCAGCCAGGGGGTAACTTCTACCACTGATGTCCTCTGATCCTCGTACTCCTCAGCCAGAGGTAACTTCTTCCACTGATGTCCTCTGAGTTGGTGGTTGAAGATATCCCTCTAGTGGTGTGGGGGCTGTGCTTTGGCAAAGTGGGTGGGGTTATATCCTTCCTGTTTGGCCCTGTCCGGGGGTGTCCTCGGATGGGGCCACAGTGTCTCCTGACCCCTCCTGTCTCAGCCTCCAGTATTTATGCTGCAGTAGTTTATGTTTCGGGGGGCAGGGGTCAGTTTGTTATATCTGGAGTACTTCTCCTGTCCTATTCGGTGTCCTGTGTGAATCTAAGTGTGCGTTCTCTAATTCTCTCCTTCTCTCTTTCTTTCTCTCTCTCGGAGGACCTGAGCCCTAGGACCATGCCCCAGGACTACCTGACATGATGACTCCTTGCTGTCCCCAGTCCACCTGGCCATGCTGCTGCTCCAGTTTCAACTTCCACCTGACTGTGCTGCTGCTCTAGTTTCAACTGTTCTGCCTTATTATTATTCGACCATGCTGGTCATTTATGAACATTTGAACATCTTGGCCATGTTCTGTTATAATCTCCACCCGGCACAGCCAGAAGAGGACTGGCCACCCCACATAGCCTGGTTCCTCTCTAGGTTTCTTCCTAGGTATTGGCCTTTCTAGGGACTTTTTCCTAGCCACCGTGCTTCTACACCTGCATTGCTTGCTGTTTGGGGTTTTAGGCTGGGTTTCTGTACAGCACTTTGAGATATCAGCTGATGTACGAAGGGCTATATAAATACATTTGATTTGATTTGATCCTCAGCCAGGGGTAAACTTCTACCACTGATGTCCTCTGATCCTCGTACTCCTCAGCCAGGGGTAACTTCTACCACTGATGTCCTCTGATCCTCGTACTCCTCAGCCAGGGGTAACTTCTACCACTGATGTCCTCTGACCCTCATAGACCTCAGCCAGGGGTAACTTCTACCACTGATGTCCTCTGACCCTCAGCCAGGGGTAACTTCAACCACTGATGTCCTCTGACCCTCAGCCAGGGGGTAACTTCTACCACCGATGTCCTCTGTGTGTTGGGTTGGAGTGTGAAGGACTTCGACACGACATTCCACGGGCGTCCTCAGATATGCCATGGCTGAAGAGTTGCTTCACTGTTTCGCTGGGGGACTGATGGCAGACATTATCTCCTATTAACGAATCATCCAATCAGAGAGAGTAAAAGGCAGGAAGAAGGAAGTGGAGTCCCAGGGCCGTTCTGTTTCCGGGGATGATGGGGATCAGTAGGGACAATATGGCCACGATGAGGTGTCAGTAGTCAAATCAAATCAAATATATTTGTCACATACAGATGGTTAGCAGATGTAAATGGTCACATACAGATGGTTAGCAGATGTTATTGGTCACATGGTTAGCAGATGTTATTGGTCACATACACACGGTTAGCAGATGTTATTGGTCACATACACACGGTTAGCAGATGTTATTGGTCACATGGTTAGCAGATGTTAATGGTCACATACACATTGTTAGCAGATGTTATTGGTCACATACACACGGTTAGCAGATGTTATTGGTCACATACACATGGCTAGCAGATGTTAATGGTCACATACACACGGTTAGCAGATGTTATTGGTCACATGGTTAGCAGATGTTAATGGTCACATACACACGGTTAGCAGAAGTTATTGGTCACATGGTTAGCAGATGTTATTGGTCACATACACATGGTTAGCAGATGTTAATGGTCACATACACACGGTTAGCAGATGTTATTGGTCACATACACACGGTTAGCAGATGTTATTGGTCACATGGTTAGCAGATGTTATTGGTCACATACACACGGTTAGCAGATGTTATTGGTCACATGGTTAGCAGATGGTATTGGTCACATACACACGGTTAGCAGATGTTGTTGGTCACATACACACGGTTAGAAGATGTTATTGGTCACATGGTTAGCAGATGGTTAGCAGATGTTAATGGTCACATACACACGGTTAGCAGATGTTATTG
>NW_022262637.1:476611-479111 GCF_002021735.2 Oncorhynchus kisutch | reverse complement strand
GCCTTACCTTAGACCCCACACACACGCCCATATCAGCGTGTCTAACACTCGTCTCTACGTTCACAATCAACGTATACAACACATGCACACGTTTCCTAATGACTATTCCAGCCAGAGTTAGTGGGCATAGATACAGTCAGACTGCATCCACCAGATTTCAAAACCATGGTCCCAAATGACCCCCCCCCCCCCCCCCTATACCTAGTGCACTACTTTTCACCGGGGCCCATAGCAATACACTACACAGGAAACAGGGTGACATTTGGTACGAAGGAGACCCTAAGTTCAATACCACATTAGTCTTACTTTAGTCTTACTGCAGAATGTTTACCAGTCTGCCTGGATCTCTATATCAACAGGGGGTGCCCTTTATATCAACAGGGGGGCCCTTTATATCAACAGGGGGGCCCTTTAAATCAACAGGGGGGCCCTTTAAATCAACAGGGGGGCCCATTAAGTCAACAGTGGGGCCCTTTAAATCAACAGGGGGGGCCTTTAAATCAACAGCGGGGCCCTTTAAATCAACAGCGGGGCCCTTTATATCAACAGGGGGGCCGTTTCTATCAACAGGGGGGCCCTTTATATCAACAGGGGGCCCTTTATATCAACAGCGGGGCCCTTTAAATCAACAGCGGGGCCCTTTATATCAACAGGGGGGCCGTTTCTATCAACAGGGGGGCCCTTTATATCAACAGGGGGGCCCTTTAAATCAACAGGGGGGCCCTTTAAATCAACAGGGGGGCCCTTTATATCAACAGGGGGGGCCTTTAAATCAACAGTGGGGCCCTTTATATCAACAGGGGGGCCCTTTAAATCAACAGGGGGCCCTTTATATCAACAGGGGGGCCCTTTAAATCAACAGTGGGGCCCTTAACATCAATCTATGAGATGGTCCTGCTCTTGTCTGTCTGTGTGATTTCTGTATCTTTAATTAACCAGGCAGTCAGTTAAGAACAAATTCTTATTTATAATGACGGCCTACACCGGACGATGCTGGGCCAATCGTGTGCCGCCCTATGGGACTCCCAATCACAGCCCATACAGCCTGGATTCGAACCAGAGACTGAGATGCAGTGCTTTAGACCACTGAGCCACTCGGGAGCCCATCTGGATCCATCTGTGTATATCATTGTGTTCAGTGTCTGTGTGATGGTACATCTGTCTGTGTGTGTGTGTGCGTGCGTGTGCGTGTGTCGTGTGTGTGTGTGTGTGTTCAGTGTCTGTGTCATAGTAGTGTGTGTGTGTGTGTGTGTGTTCAGTGTCTGGGTCATAGTAGTGTGTGTGTGTGTGTGTGTGTGTGTGTGTGTGTGTGTGTGTGTGTGTGTGTGTGTGTGTGTGTGTGTGTGTGTGTGTGTGTGTGTGTGTGTGTGTGTTCAGTGTCTGTGTCATAGTAGTGTGTGTGTGTGTGTGTGTGCCGTGTGGGTGGTGTGTGTGTGTGTGTGTGTGTGTGTGGTGTGTGTGTGTGTGTGTGTGTGTGTGTGTGTGTGTGTGTGTGTGTGTGTGTGCGGTGTGTGGTGTGTGTGGTGTGTGTGTGTGTGTGTGTGTGTGTGCGTGCGTGTGTGTGTGTGTGGTCTTCAGATCAGCCCTAATGAGCCAAGCCAATCAATGTCTGAAGGATGTGACTTTGATAGATGCCTTTGAGAAAACAACATGTTGTGACTCTCTCTGTCTCAAGGCGCCGAAGAGCAGAGACCTCAGAGAACAGAGAGAGGGTTAGACTGACCTTCACAGGGTCAGGATGGATCAATGTGACCAGAGAGAAGGTTAGATTGACCTTCACAGTGTCAGGATGGATCCATGTGACCAGAGAGAGGGTTAGATTGACCTTCACAGGGTCAGGATGGATCCATGTGACCAGAGAGAGGGTTAGACTGACCTTCACAGGGTCAGGATGGTTCCATGTGACCAGAGAGAGGGTTAGACTGACCTTCACAGGGTCCGGATGGATCCATGTGACCAGAGAGAGGGTTAGACTGACCTTCACAGGGTCAGGATGGATCCATGTGACCAGAGAGAGGGTTAGATTGACCATCACAGGGCCCGGATGGATCCATGTGACCAGAGAGAGGGTTAGATTGACCTTCACAGGGTCAGGATGGACCCATGTGACCAGAGAGAGGGTTAGATTGACCTTCACAGGGTCAGGATGGATCCATGTGACCAGAGAGAGGTTTAGATTGACCTTCAAAGGGTCAGGATGGATCCATCTGGGTTGGGAGAGGGTTAGATTGACCTTCACAGGGTCAGGATGGATCCATGTGACCAGAGAGAGGGTTAGATTGACCTTCAAAGGGTCAGGATGGATCCATCTGGGTTGGGAGAGGGTTAGATTGACCTTCACAGGGTCAGGATGGATCCATGTGGGTTGGGAGAGGGTTAGATTGACCTTCACAGGGTCAAGATGGATCCAGGTGACCAGAGAGAGGGTTAGATTGACCTTCACAGGTTCAGGATGGATCGATGTGACCAGAGAGAGGGTTAGATTGACCTTCAAAGGGTC